>NW_007247419.1:99313-120516 GCF_000164805.1 Carlito syrichta
AAAAAAAAAAAAAAAAAAAAAAAAAAGAAACACCATATGATATTCTTTAATTAATTGGACTATATATAACAAATAGCTAAAAACACTTATTAAAAATCAGATAAATCTAACCTACTTGGATCAAGTGATTTAAATTGTGGTTGAAGGCTTTTCATTAAACCATAATGCAAATATCATTTTTGGCCTCCCAGAATAATCACTGTCATGCAAAAGTGAATATCTACCTTATGCTCAAAACATCACTTTAAAAAATTTGGCATTTAACCTAGAAATATTTTTAAAGAGTTCACAAGAGTATCAAAAGACTTAAAAAGTATTGAGACATGGAAAAAAATCACTGACTCCATAATTAAAAGAAAGTGCATTTGTAAAAATTAAAATAATTGCAACTTAAAAAAAATTAACATGGCTTTAATTTTTTAACACTATATATAAGCTTAGCATAGGTAAAGTTTCGTAGGGATGATTTAGTATGGAGTAGACCTCTTAATTAGATGATAGGGAACACATTAAACACTATTATACATTTAAAGTTAATGTGAGTTAGACTATCAATATTTGTGAATGCCAAGAAAAAGAGATTGTAACTTACCAAATAAGAAGTGGATATGCATTAAGGATGCTGGTACCTCAGAAAAAGGGCAAGTCAATGACAAGATTACCTGCAGTGGAAACTAAGAATTGGATAAAAGAAAAAAAAAAATCATAGCCTTGCTACTCTCTAGTGCCCAATATGATGACTATACAACTTCTCAAATATGAATTTCCCTAAACAGATCAAAAGTGTTTATTCTCTAAAAAAGATTAACAAAGACATGATGGTTAATTGTATTTTTCAAAAATACAAAGTAATATTTAGAGATTAAATCTAAATAGCATCAAACTCTGCGATACCATAACCTGTCATTAGCCAGCTTCCTAAAAACATATGATTAGATAATTTAACAAAAATTACAAAAAAATTATTTGCAGCTTATGCAATTTTTAAAAATAATCCAAGCAATATCTTCAGAAAAAAATATACTTATAATAAATATATACCTTTTATGCTAAACATTGCAGTTCTTCAAAAGGAAAAAAATGGAAGACTTATTAGAGAAAACCCCTCTAAATATTTAGGAAAGCATCTCTCCCTCATAAACTATTTCAAGAACCCCACAAACAGGATATTGTGCTTAAAATATTATTTGCCATTAGATTGGTTAGTGAAGAGGTAAAATGTTTCTGTACTTGATTCTGTAATCAATCGATCAGACTGTGTATAGATATCAGTGCTGGCATGGATGGTTTCCAGCATGAATGGTATCTCTTCCCGCACCAGCTCATCCATCAGAATCACTTATGGGGCATTCTGCACCTGATTTAGTTTTCACTAGGTGTCTGATCAGGAAGTCGGTGATTTATATGCTGCAATGGAAATTATTACATGACTAATTGTTTTCATCCTATTGTGCTTTTTGTTATGCCTGATTTTGACTGTATGCTTTATAAAGTGGCTCCATCTTTTAAATTTTTTGACATTTAAAATGTCCTTCAAATTTTGAGAAAATAAAGACATAAAAGTAACTCCCATTTCTTTATACATGACGCAGTAAATATTTATTTTTTAAAGTATCTGATTTATTTTGTTCAGGATCTTATAAAATATTTGAACTTAACAATATAATTATACATTTTTTAAATAGTTAAAATAATTTAATGAGTTTTATTATTTGAAACACCTACAATTTTAAAATTAGTTGCTTAAAAATATATTAAAACAATGAAATTATTAAAATTAAATGCAATCTTCATTCCCCAGTTCTGTCAAAATCATCAGGAACAAAAATAGCAAAAATTAATTCAATTTTATGAAACATATTTTTGCAAACATATAAGACTTTTAAAAGCTAAATGCAATTTTTGGTTTGTGTGGTTATTCATGAAACAAATGAAAAGAATGAATGTAGGGAGGGAGGAGACTTGTCAGACTTGATAGGAACTGAGTTAAGGCAATTTAGTAATATTTTCTGGAAGGCAGTCATTTTCCCTGTAATATGAATGTTTGTATTGTGATTTCCAATGAGAAGAATGAGGTTAGTAATTTAATGGGTATTATGTTGAATCTGTAGATTGCCTGGGCAGGATGGACATCTGAAAATGATTCTTCCAGTCCATGAGCATGGAATATTTTTCCATTTGTTTGTGTCTTTGATTTCTTTGAGCAGTGTTTTGCAGTTTTTGTTGTAAAGGTCTTTCACTTCTCTGGTTAGGAAATTGCTGAAGTATTTCATTTTTTTTGTGGCTATTGTGAATGGATTGTGCTTTTTATTTGGTTCTCTGCCTGTTTGTTGTGGGTGTATAAGAATGTGACTGTCTTTTTCACATTGCTTTTTGTACCCTGAGATTTTGCCAAAGTCCTTTATCAGTGCAAGGAGGTTTCTGACAGATTCTCTTGGATTCACTTAACTTCTTCTTTTCCAATATGGATACCTCTGATTTCTATCTCTTGTCTGATTGCTCTGGCTAGGACTTCCAACAGTATGTTAACAGGTAGGGTGAAACTAGGCAGCCTTGTCTTGATCCGGTGTTCAGGGGAAATGCTTCCAATTTCTGTTTGTTTAGTATCTATCGTATCTCAAAAAATATTCAATTTCCAGTTATCATAAAAATATTTTGAAATATTTTGTTGTGCTGATAGTAATCTTGAATTATTAGTATCCTCTTAATTTATAAATTTATAATCTGATAATTAGATAATTTGAGTAATCTTCTAATATTGCACAATTAATGAAATTGTTCAGATTATGGTCCTAATTTGTCATTTTCTACTCCAGAGTTCTTTCTACCACACATGAAGTTGTGAATGAAGTTAAAATATTTCAGTGAACATAATAAAAGCATATACATGAGCATTTTAAGTCAATCAATTTAAAGAGGTAGCGCAACATAAGAAACTCAAAGAATCTAATACATGAAAGAATGTAAGGGAGCAAATAGATCAAACAGAATAGCTAGTAATACTGAAATAATTAAAATTTTAAAAGACGAGTGCAATAGAACCATGGAGATATAATTTTTGCAAGATTACTTATATATACTTGATATATGTACATGTAATTCATTCACTATGTTCATAAATTGCAATGAATAAAGAGCATTATTCTTTTATTTATTACATGAATCCTATGTCACTGACAATTTATACACACACATCTACAGACAAGCACTTCTATAGTAATGTTTTTATAAAGACATAGAACTGCAACATAAAAAAGCAAATTATAAACTAAAAATCTTGTATATAAACACCATTAGCATTTTCTTATAAAATAACAACAAGAAATTGGAAAGAAATATTTCCAGGTAAAATAGGCAAGGAACAAGAACTGAAATTTATTTAGAATCACTACTAATACTTAAAAATAATATTCAATGAATAATTAAGTTTATGATATCAATGATTGATAATTCCAATTTTATTCTGGCCTTACCTTGAATATAAAGAATTATATTCTCAGATGAATCAAGGACAATATGACATTTTGCATGTCAATATCTGTGTCTGTTATTCACAAATATATTTTTGAGAATTAGTATGACACATTTACAAGGTAATATAAAGTCACTGAACAAAGAGTTCTTACAAAACTTTGATAATGTTCAAAATGTTGATAACTGTGTCAAATTGCCTTTCAGGAGTTTGTCCCAAGCTACATTCTAATAAAAGCAACAGCAACAAAATAATAATATACATTTTCCCTTACTCTGGCTTATCCTGATTATTTACAAGAAATCCAATCTTGTAAATGAAAAATGACATTTCTAATAATGTGAGTGGACATTTTCTTACATTCTCTATTTGCCATCTATATTTATTTTTCTTTGAATAGTCTGCATATATTATTGCCCTGGTTGTTTTGTTTGTTTTTGCTTTGAATGATGCCTTCTTAAAAATAGTGCTATAACATGTGTAATGAAAAATAGTATTACACTATCCATAGACCTTTTAAGTAAAATTTTATAATTAACTGGTGACTTTGGATGGTATAGACATATTTTGAGAGCATGCAATCATTTGGAGCCTAAATTATACAGATTGGTGTTAGGCTTATTTTTTTTATCTGACTGTTTTTCTTACCTTCTTGGTTTGGATGTATAACCTTCTGATTGATTTTCCTTTGGTACCATCTTGCAATTTAAAAGTATTTAGAGACATAAAGGGGATTTTAAGAGAATGCTATGTAAAATTTTACACCAATAAATTAGATAACCTATATAAAATGCAACAGAAAATTCTAGAAACACACCAATTACCATAGCTAACCCAAGAGATAGAAAATCTGAACAGAACTTTAAAAAGTAAATCTATTTAATCAAAAAGCTCTGAATACACAAAAGCCCATGACCAGATATTTTCACTGGTAAATTCAATTAAACATTTTTAAAAGAATTGTAGCCAATCTTTCTCAAACTTTTCCCAAAAATAGATAAGGAAAAAATACTTCCTAATTTGTTCTACAAGGCCAATATCATCCTGTTACCAAAGCCAGGTAAGTATAGCAAGAGAAAACTACAAGACAATATTTCTTATGTATATAGATGCAATAACTCTCTGTAATATACTAGAAAACAGAATTTAGCAGCATATTAAAAAGATTATATGCTATGGTCAAGTGGAAGTTTTCTCAGACATGTAAGAGTAACAACATATATTAATATATTCATGCCATATACCACATTAATAAAATAAAAAGTATACATACAAAAAAACCCCAGAACATCATCACCTCAATTGATGCAGAAAAAATATTTGCCAAAATCCCACACAATTCATACTTTTAAAAAATAATTAATAAATTAAGACTATAAAAAACTTCCTCAACATGATGAATTTCCTCTGAAAAATCAAAAGCAAATATTATACCTAAAGTTGGAAGTGTTAAAACTTTCTTCTTAAAATTAAAAGTAATGAAGTAATGTTCAATTCTGTCACATATGCACGATTGTACTAGAAAATACAACCAGAATACTTAGGCAATAAAATAATAACTATTCAATTTGCATAAAAATAAGTAAAACTTTCTCCATTTGCTTATAAAGTGATCTACAGAATCAAAAACTTCAGCAAAGTTGCAGATACAAGATTTACATAGCTATTGTTGGGTTTCTATATGCTAGCTATGAACAATCTGAAAAGGAAATTGAAAAACAATTTTACTTACAATAGTATGAAAGAGATTAAAGTACTTACAAAGAAATTTAACCAGTGATGTGAAAAACGAATATTCTGAAAACTACATGATTTTTCTGAAGAAAAATGGAAGATTGCCTAAGTAAATGGAAATAAGTCTTATATTAATGGATTAAAATCCTTCATATTTTTAAGATAGCAGTACTTTCAAAAGTGATCTTCATATTAAATATAATCTGTGTCAAAATTCTAATGGGCTTTTGCAGAAATATTAAAAATCCTATGGAATTACAAGTGTTCCTGACCAATCAATTTCAAAATTTAATACAAAATTGAAGTAAAACAGTCTGGCACCACACACACACACACACACACACACACACACACACAGACTGAGTGGCTTATCACATAAATTTACTTCTCATATTTCTGCAGACTCAGACAGATCAGGATGTCAGCATGTGTGGGTTCTAATGAGAACTCTATTCTGGGTTGCAGACTACTAAGTTCTCATTTTCATTTTATATTCACAAGGAGCAAAGGGATCAATAGAGTTCTATGGAGTGCCTTCTATAGGAGTACTAATACTATTCATAAGAATTCCATCTTCTTGATTTAATCACTTTCCAGTTGGCTCACTTCCTAAACCCATCACATTGAAGTTTATAATATCAACATATGAATTTGAGAGACACAAACATTTATTCCATTTTGCTATTTGATAGAAAAAGAATAACCTCTTCAACAAATGATGCTGAGGTATTAATATCTGATATTCACATGCAGAAGAATGATTTTGGACCACTATCTCACATCGTATAGAAAAACTAACTCTAAAAAAAGCAAGGCCTAAATGTAAAGTTAAAACTATAAAATTATTATAAAACACAGGCATAAATCATCATGAACTTGTATTTGAAAAGGTTTCTTAAATGTAACAACAAAGATACAAGCAATAAAAGTAGAAGATAGGTGAATGAAACATTATTATAATATAAAGTTTTATTCATTAAATGATATTGCCACAAAAGGAAAATTCATAGAGTGGAAGAAAATATATTTAAATCATTTATCTGATTAGTTTCTAATGTCCAAATATACAAAAAATAACTTACAGCTAACAATCATAATGGCAATCAATTAAAAAATGGGCAAATTACTTAAATCTACATTTATCCAAGGAGAATATTCTAATCCCTAACAAACACAGGAAAGATACTCTGCTCAACACCATTAGTATATGAGAAATGTAAATGAAAACTAGAAACAGATATACTCTCTAAGTAGTTATTTTTTAAAAACGAGAAAAAGAAAGAAAATGAAGTGTTGAAGAGGAGGATGTTGAAGATAAACTTTTGTGCACTGTTAGTGGGATTGTAAATTGTTGCACCCACTATGAATAAACAGTTTCTCAATAATGTTTTTATATGTCATATGACCCAACAATACCCCTACATCCTCAAAATAATTTAAAACAAGTATTCAAACAAAAATTTATACAAATGCATATATATTATAGACAAGAGATGAAAGCAATTCAAATGCCAACCATGAAATGATAAACAAAATGTGGTATATTATTGAGTCATAAAAAAAATGGAGTTGTAACACATGCTACAATATAGATGAAACTGAAAATATTAGGCTATGTTAGAGCTAGCCACCAAAGACAAAGCATTATAAACTTTCATTTGCATGAAATACACAACATAAAACACACACACACACACACACACAACACACAAAAAGCAGATTAGTAGCTGACAATCACTAGAGAAGAATGAACGTTGAGGAGTGACTACTTAATGTGTATAGGGTTCTGGTTCCCATCTGGGTTAACTGAAATGTTTGGAAACTAGATAATAGTCATAGTTGCATAATGCTGTGAGTGTAATAAATGCCACTGAATTGAATAAATTAAGATGGCGAATTTTATGTTATATAAATTTAGGTCAATTAGAAACAGTAAATTGACTCTTTTTTATACGCAGATTTATATTTATAAGTGCCAAAGTTAATGTAACCCCAAACACAATCAAGACACAGAACTAATAAACCTCTGAAAAAATGTCCACAAGCTGTCTTTTGAAATCAAGTCATCCACAAACATTTATTCCGTCATTTACTGCTATTATTCATCACCATAGTTTCATCTTTTCCATAATATTACATATATAATATGATATTATGTTATATATGCAGATTGTTTAATTTATTTTAACATATTAAAGATGTTACCATGTTGCTATTTAAATTAACAATTGTTCTTTTTATTCCTGACTTGCATTCCTTAGTATAGATATACTGCAGACTTTTTATTCATTCACTAACTGAAAATATCTGGGTTGTTTCAAGTTTATGGTGATTATGAATAAAGCCATATAAACAGGTGTTTATATGAACATAAATACTTACTTACTTCTCTTGGCTAATTACCTAAAAAGAGGATTTCTGGGCATGTTGTGAGTCTTTCCCAAATTGTTTTGTTAAGTGGCTGTTTTGAGAGTCATCAAGTTTTTACCTTTTTAGAATTAGAAAAGTTAGTATGAATACAAACAACTACCTAAATAAAATACAAAAATAACCAAGAGCACATAATAATTTTAAATACATATGTACAAAACAGTAAAGTTTCAAAATATATTAAAAAATCAAATAGAATTGAAAGAAAAAATAGAAAGATATACAATTATATTTGAAGTCTCTAATCATTCTTTTGGTTAAAAAAAGTTATAGAGAATCTCAACAAGCATATAGAAGATATAAAAAGCACCAGAAACCTAATCATTCTAAATGTTTATAGAATACACATCAACAAAAATGCACTTTTTGTTTTCTAGCACACATAAATCATTCACCAAGATCAAATTATTGGCCAGTGAAAAGCAGAAGCAAAATTTAGACAATGCACAATGTAGCTAATGCAAAGTGGGTCCCTAGTTATATCAAAATTAAGCAATAATTCAGTAGCAGAAAGCTAACCAAAAGTGGAAAATTCCTAAACATTTGCAAATTTAAAAAAATTCAGATCATATGTGCTTTATGTAATACATAGTATATTGAAACTTTATCTAAACACACAGTTCTGTATTTTCATTTTAATTGTTATACATATTTTAAAGTGATTAACAGAAGAAAATTAAGCTGCTATATTTACCTAGCTATTTCTCTTTTTTTGTTATAAACCCTCATTCTTGATTTCCAAATTCATCGAGTACCATTTCTCTTTAGTCTAAAGAACATTTTGCCATTTATTTTAGAACAATTTACTGATAATAAATTATTTTATTTTTGCTCTAGGTGAGATTTATTTCAGTTTCATTCATCAATACTATTTTTGTTTAATGTAAAAATAAGTGTTGGCCATTCTATTCCTTAACTACTTTAAAGATACCATTTTACAGTTTTCTGGTCTACATAATTTCTTATGGGATACATACAGTCATTTGCATCATTGTTCTTTTATGTACAATGTGTCTCTTTTCTCGATTATTTTCTTTTTTTTCTTTTTCAAAGATCTTATAGCTTTTATTTAAAAATTTTTTCCATGTACCAGGTACAGCAATTCAAAACTCAGTAGTTTATAAAAGAAATGCATGGGGAACTCCCACAATGAAATATATATTAAAAAAATTGTGCATTTACTCATTCTTGCATGTTTAAACTTCAGTCACTTTCAAAATACTCTCTGTTTGAGGTAATATACCTGTCAAGACATTTTTTTCCACTGCTCAAAACAGTTTTTGAACTCCTTAATTTTGATGTCTTTTAGTAGTTCCTGCCATTTTTTGTTTCGCCTTTTCTACATTGGCAAAACTTTTCCCTTTGAGAACATTTTTTTTTCATCAGAGTAACAGAAATAACTTGCTTGGGGTGATAGTGGGTGAATAGGTAGAATGGGGCATAGAAGTTTCATTTTTGGTCAAAAACTATTGAACACTCAGTGCAATGTGGACAAGTGTGCTAGTAAATCACCCACGATGAAATGGGCAAACACACTGAAAGAATGTCCAAAAAAAAAAAAATTGCTGAAGTCAAATGCAACCACTCACAACAATATTTGCCGGCACACTGACACCAATGAGTTCCTAGATCACTTACCTTGTGGGAAACGTCTATACCACAAGGGGCCCACACTCGAAAAAACAATTCCAGTTTTTTTCTGGGGGTGCGAACTCATAGCTAGACCCAAATTGTGTTTTAGGCAGATATAGCAAGTTAAGAATATCTGCTCAGATGTCTAAAGCTCTGGGTTTTGGGGGAGGGGGTTAGTTTTTAATCTTAATTTTAATGTATTTATTCATTTATTTTACATTCGGGGTATATGCGAAGAGATTTCTCACATGGGAATATTGCATGATGGTAAAGTTTGGGTTTCTATTGTACCTATCATTCAAATAGTAAGTACGGTACTCAATAGGTAGTTTTTCAACATTTGTCTTTCTCCGTAGTCCCCTCCCCTCCTTGAGAAGTCCCTGTTGTCCGTTGTTCCCATCTTTATGTTCAAGTGTACCCACTTGTTTAGTGTCCACTTATTAGTGAGAACCTGTGGTATTTGGTTTTATGCCTTTTGTGTTAATTTTTTTAGAATATAAATGCCTGCAACTGCATTCATGTTGCTGCAATAAACATGTTTTCATTCTTTTTTATGGCTGTGTCATATTTCATGACATGTGTGTACCACATTTTTTTTTTGTCTATTTCACTAATGGTGGGCACCTAGCTTGTTTTCATGTTTTTGCTATTGTGAATAGTTCTGAAAAAACATACAAGTACAGGTGTCTTTTTGGTAGAACAATTTATGCTCCTTTGTATATATACCTGGTAGTGAGACTGCTGAGTTGAATGGTAATTCTATGTTTAGTTCTTTGAGAAGTCTCCAAGCTGCTTTTCACATGGGTTGAACTAGATTACATTCCCACTGACAGGGTATGAACATTTACTTTTCTTTACAATCTTGCAAGCATCTACTGTTTTTTGACTCAATAATAGTCATTCTTTTTGGTATGAGATGGTATCTCATTGTGGTCTTGATTTTTTTCTCTGATGATTAGTGATGTTAACGTTGAGGATTCATTTGTTTGTTGGCTGCTTGTATGTCTACTTTGTAGAAGTGTCTGTTCATGTCCTTTGCCCACTTTTTAATGTTTTTTTTTTTAATTGTAGATTCATTTACACTTGTTATATTTCTGGATATTAGTCCTCCATCAGATGAATGGTTTGCAAATATTTTCTCCAATTATTTAGGTTTTATATTTAATCTGTTAATAATTTATTTTGCTGTACAGAAGCCCTGTAGTTTAATTAGGTCCCAATTGTTCATTTTTGCTTTTGCTGCTCTTTTTTTTTTTGAGAACTTAGTTATAATTTGTTGCTTAGACTGATGTCCAGAAAGGTTTTCCTAAGTTTCTTTTAGAATTTATATAGTTTGAGTTGCTATATTTAAGTCATTAATCTCCACTGAGCTAATTTTTGTGTATGGTTAGAGGAAGGGGTCCAACGTCAGTCTTCTGTATATGGTTAGCCAGTTTTTTCCTGCAGCATTTGTTGAAAAAAGTGTCCTTTCTCTAAAAAATTTTTTGGTTCTATCAAAGATCAGTTGGTTGGCCAGGCTCGGTGGCTCAGCCTGTAATCCCGCACTTTGGGAGGCTGAGGTGAGTGGATTGCCTGAGCGCGCGGGTTCGAGACCCGCCTGGGCAACTTGGCGAGACCTCATCTCTACAATAAATCAAAAAATTAGCCAGGCGTGGCAGCACACGCCTGTAATTCCAGCTACTTGGAATGCTGAGGCAGAAGGATCGCCAGAGCTCAGCAGGTTGAGGTTACGGTGGCCGGGAGCAGCCACTGCACTCCCTCTGGGCGACAGAGTGAGACTCCAACTCAAAAAAAGAAAGAAAAGATCAGTTGGTTGTAAGTCAGTGGCTTTATTTCTAGGATCTCTATTCTGTTACGTTGGTGTATGTGTCTATTTTTTACCAGTATCATGCTTTTTTAGTTACTGTAGCCTTGTAGTAAAATTTGAAGTCTGGTAATGCAATGCCTCTAGCTTTTTTCTTTTTGCTTAGAATTGTTTGGGTCACTCAGGCTCTTTTTTGCTTCTGTATGAATGTAAATATATATTTTTTCTAATATCGTGGAAAATGATGCTGGGTATTTGATAGGGATGGAGTTGAATCTGTGGACTGTTATGGACATTTTAGTGACTTTGATCTTTCCATCCTTGAGAATTTATTTGTGTAGTCTTTGACTTCTTTCAGCGGTGCTTTGTGGTTCTCCTTCTTGGCTAGATGTAGAGATCATTCACTTTTTTGGCTATATGTATTCATAGGTATCTAATTTTATATGCTATTTTAAATAAGATTATGATCTTGATATGTTATCACCTTGAATGCTGTTGTATAGAAAAGCTACTGATTTTTTTAACATTAATTTTGCATTCTGAAACATTACTAAAGTCATTTATTAGGTCAAGAAGTCATTTGGTAAAATCATTAAGTTTTTCTAGATATAGAATTATATAATCTGAAAAGAGAGATAATCTGACCTCTTCTTTTCCTGTTTGGACTACTTCTTTGTTTTCTTTTGTTTGTATTCTTTTTTTGTGTTTTTGTTGTTGTTGTTGCTGTTGTTTGTTTGTTTTGAGTTGGAGTCTCACTCTGTCGCCCAGACTGGAGTGCAGTGGCCGCTCCCAGCCACTGTAGCCTCGACCTGCTGGGCTTGAGCGATCCTTCCGCCTCAGCCTTCCGAGTAGCTGGAACTACAGGCACGGGCTACCACGCCCCACTAATAATTTTTTGATTTATTGTAGAGATGAGGGCTTGCCAAGATGTCCAGGTGTGTCTCGAACCCGCGGGCTCAGGCAATCCACTCACCTCAGCCTCCCAAAGACACGTGTTTACAGGCTGAGCCACCGAGCCTGGCTTGTTTGTATACTTTAGAACTTCCAGTACTATGTTAAATAGAAATAGATAGCAAATATTCTTGTCTTGTTCTAGTTCTTAGGGAGACTGCTTCTAGCTTTTGCCTATTCAGTTTGATGTTTGCTGTGGGTTTTTAATAGATGGCTCATTATTTTGAGATATATTCCTTCAGTGTCTAGATGGTTGAGGGTTTACACAATGAAGGGAAGTTGAATCTTATCAGGTGCTTTTCCCCTATCTATTGAAATGATCATGTGGTTCTTGTCGTTAATTCTGTGTATGTTGTACCTCATGTTCACCTATTTATATTTTGAACCAACCTTGCATCCCAGGAATAAGGCCCACCTGATCATGTTGAACTAGTTTCTTGATGTGCTGTTGGATGTAATTTGCTAATGCTTTCTTTATAATTTTTGTGTCTATGTTCCTCATAAATATCGAATAGATTTTTTTGTTTTTGTTTTGTTGTGTCTTTGCTATATTTTGTTATTGAGATAATATTGGTTTCATAGTAAAAATAGGGAGGAGACCCTCTTTCTAGACTGGAACTGTTAAATTTCTCACAATTTCAGTATTATTGACACCAGCTCTTCTTTGTATGTCTGGTACAATTTGACCATGATCCATTTGGTCCAGGATTCTTTTTGTTGGTAGGACTTTTATGACTGATTCCATTACATGACTCATTATTGATCTGTTCAGGGTTTCCATTTCTTTCTCTTTCCACCTTGAGAAGTTGTGTGTTTCTAGGAATGTATCAATTTCCTCTAGACTTTTTTTTAGCTTACACACATATAGATGCTTATAAGAAACTCTGAGATTATTTATATTTTTCTAGGATATGTTGCAACATCATCTTTTTGTTTCTGATAATATTTCCCTGGAGCTCTTTCTCTCTCACTCTTTTTTTTTTTTTTAAATTCGGTCAGTTATTGGTCAATCTTGTTTATCCTTTCAAAGAACTGCTTTTTTGACTTGTTAAAACTGTATTTTTTTCTCAGTTTTATTTAGCTTTAATCTTACTTTGGGGTGGTAGTTATTATTATTATTATTATTATTATTTTGACTAGCATTGGGTATAGTTTGCTTTGTTGTTCCAATTCCCTCAGTTAAAACATTAAGTTGCTTATTTGAAATCTTTCTATTTTCTAAATGTGGCCGTGTAATGATAAAAGTTGTCCTCTTAGCACTGCTTTTGTGGCACTCCAGATATTTTGGTATGTTGTTTCTTTATTTTTCATTTGTTTCTAATAATCTTTTATTTCTGTTTTTTTGTTGTTTTTTTCCTCAACAATTTTTGAGGAGCAAGTTGTTTCGTTTCCATGTAGTTGTGTGTGTTTTTAGGGTTCCTTTTAATGTTGATTTCTGTTTTTATTTTGTTGTAGTCAAAGAAGATGCTTGATATGATTTCAATATTTTGGTATTGAGTCTTTGTTCAATCTTAGCATGTGTTTCATGCGTAGATGAGAAGAATCTATATTCTGTGATGACCAGTTGCAGTGTTCTGGATATGTCTGTTAGATATAATTGTTAAAATGTAAAATTTAAGACTGGATTTTGGACTTCCTGTGAAATGGTGAAGGGACAGTTTGGTCCATGAGAGTCTCTGCAAAAGTGAGTGTCTATAGGGACTGTTGCTCTTTACCCATGGCTCCTGTACCCACAGCAGCCAACCTGCTCTTCAGTCAGCTGCGCAGGCCTGTGGGCTGGCAGAAACCGGCTCCACAGCACTGCTCTGTCCACTGCCACAGCCACAACTGCCACCGCCACCAGCCATATTGACCCACAGGCTTAAGGCCCTTGGTTCCACGCACCACACTGCAGGCTCAGCAACACTGATGCTGCTCCTTCTGCAATCTCTCCCTCCACCTGCTCAGGTCAGCTTGCGACTCCCAGCCCATTGAGCTCCTCCCACACACACACTGCTGAGAGGCCACAACTGCCACTGCTCCCTCCTGCAGCCACTCCCACCCCTGCCCAGGGATATTCTCAGCTCCTGGCCCATGGAACTCTGGGCTCCACACCTGCTACACTGCTCCACCCTGCTCAAGCTACCCAGTGCTACGCTGATCTGCAGTTCCTGGCTGTCTTGCACTCCGCCTCCCCCAGCCCGCCCCCAGTTGGCAGGTCCAGAGAGCAGTTGGAGCTCTGAGACCAGGCAGAGACCTGCATTGACCCACACACTCCACCCAGCTCCACTAGTCTCCAACTTGGGACCTAAGGTAATAGTATTAAACTGGGAGAGTCAGAAGCTCCTCCCCCATGCTAGATTGGACACAGGTCAGATCTGAATGGCAGATTTCTCAGGCAGTAGGCTGACTGATGCCCAGATCTGATCCACCCCCACCCCCCACAGCAGGCCTGGGACATCAGATCCTAATTGTGAACAACCCTACCAGCCTACGATGAGAGCTAGAGATCAGAAATGAAAGGACTTTGGAAGTAGAGGAATCTAAGAGCATGCTTGGTTCCCTTGTTTTTATCTTTATTTTTTGAATTTTTATTCTTTGTTTTACTCATTTTTTTTCTCTTTTCTCTCTCTTCTTACTGTTATTGATAATGTTTGCATACTTGCTTTGTCTCTATTAGCTACTCATTTTTTTTTTCTTTAGACTTCATGTTTGTGTATGGGAATAGTATCAATAAGGAGGCTGATTGGTTTTGTGCCTGTATGATAGTTTGTATGTTTTAATTTTTTATTTTTTGGAAATCTTTTTTGTCTTTGTGTCTCTTTTCATTTGTTAGTCTGTATGTTTGTCTATTTTCCCTCTTACTTTTCTCACTTGCCACCTTGCTCTTCCTCCCCTCATCTGTTCCATTCTTTTATTTTTCTTACACCATTTTGCTTTCAGGGAGTAAACCTATTCCCTCACTGCATGGACAGATTACAAGGCAGTGGAAAGTGGGTTCCAGGATATCCATATACCTGCTGGTGGATACTGGGATCTGCAGATAGATGTTGAATTACAACTTCCCCATCAATTAAATACCAAACTGCAAAAAAAGTACAGCCCCAACCCACAACCCAGCTTCAGAAGTGAATAAAACTAGAGGACTCACATAAGGAAAAATAGGAGATCGAACAAACAGAAGTAAAAGAGCCCACCACCCCTGAACATCAGAATTAAAGAAGATGGGGGGAAAGGGAAAAGTGACAAGCAAAATCTACACAAATGAAGAAAAACCAAAAGAAAAATATAGGTCTAACACAGACCCTAGGAGATCAGATACTGAGAAAACAGACTTCAGAACACAAACAATGAAGAACCCCCAGAATGACTGGTCACATACTACAAACCCAGACATCAAAACATTAATAGGGAGAATGAAAAGAATTGAGGAGGGACAAGAGGAACATAGGAAGGAATTGATAACTGAGATAATAAAACTAAAGAATGCTGTGATTGAAATAAATAACAAACTGATAAGCGCAGAAAGCAGAATTAGCCAAGCAGAAGAAAGAATCTCAGAGCTTGAGGACCAAAATATAGAAATAACACAAACTGTCAAAAACATAGATAAGAAGCTTAAAATGACAGAACAAAACCTTCAAGAGATGAGCGATTACTTCAAGAGACCAAACCTAAGAGGAATTGAACTTCCTGAAGCAGAAAGAGACCACCTTGGAATAAACATTCCATGAAATTATTCAAGAAATCTTCCCTCATCTCATCAGTGATGCAAACATTCAAATACAAGAGATTCAGAGAACCCCTGCAAGACAACAAATGAGAAGACCAACTCCCAGACACATAATAATTTGCCTAAACAATGTAGATATAAAAGAAAAAATTCTAAAGGCAATAAGAGAAAAAGGTCTGACTATCTACTGGGGAAGACCGATTAGAATAGCAGCACATTTATCTATGGAAACACTTCAGACTAGGAGAGCTTGGAGCCCAATATTCAAAGTTCTCAATGATAATAAATTTAAACCAAGAATAACCTACCCAGATAAACTAAGCTTCATCAATGAGGGAGAATTAAAATCTTTCCCAGACATTCAATCCCTAAGAACTTACGCTACCTCTAGACCACCTCTACAAGAAACACTTAGGAAAGTATTAAATACAGAAGAAAGGGAAAATAGAACAACAACATTCTTCACATGAGTGCAGGAAAAACATTGAAAACATACATGAACCAACACAAAAATCAAAAGAAACACAACAAACAAGGAGAACCTCATGACAGGGTTAAACTCTCACGTTTCAATAATTAGCCTGAATATGAATGGACTAAATGCACCACTGAAAAGATATAGAATGGCAAAATGGATAAAATATCATGAGGCAACAATATATTGTCTCCAAGAGATTCATCTCACCAGAAAAGGCACTCATAGACTTAGAGTAAGAGGATGGGAAGCAAAATTTCAGGCAAATGGAACAAAAAAAAAAATGCTGGAATGGCAATCTTAATCTCAGACAAAATACCCTTTAAGCTATCAAAAATTTAAAAAAGATGAAGAAGGTCATTATATGATGATAAAAGCCTCAATCCATAAACAAGAACTATCCACCTTAAACATATATGCACCCAACATAGGAGCATCAATGTTTGCAAAGCAGCTTCTAGACAAACTTAAAAAAGAGATACACTAACACTATCATAGCTGGGAACATTAATACCCCAATCACAACCCTGGACAGATCATCAAGACAAAAAATCAAAAGGAGATCCGGAACCACAATGAGACTCTTGAACAAATGTACTTAATTGACACCTACAGAACACTCCACCCAATGACCATAGAATATACATTCTACTCATCACCAAATGGAACATACTTCAAGATCGACATAATCACTGGTGATAAATCAAACATAAACAAATTTCATTAGATTGAAGTTTCGCCTTGCACCTTCTCAGACCACAGTGAAATAAAAATAAATGTCAACAGCAGCAAAGTTTCTCCCAAACCCACAAAGACATGTACACTAAACAAGATGATGCTAAGCAACTCCTGGGTCAACAATGAAATCAAAACAGAGATTAAAAGTTACCTGGAAACAAATGAAAATGAAGAAATATCTTACTAAATCCTCTAGAATGCCATAAAAGCAGTAGTAAGAGGGGAATTCATATCTTTGCAAACACATATGAAGAAAATGGAAAGATCACAAGTTAACAATCTAACAAGTCACCTAAGAAAGTTGGAAAAGCAAGGTCGCCAAAACCCTAACTTCAGAAGAAGAATACAGATCACCAAAATAAAAGCCCAAACCCAAGACATAGAATACAAAAAGATAATACAAAAAAATCAATGAAACAAAAAGCTAGTTCTTTGAAAGGATAACCAAGATTGATCGTCCCCTAGCCTGACTGAACAAGAAAAAGAGAGAAAAAGCCCAAATAAACTCAATCAGAACCACAAAAGATGAAGTCACAACTGACCCTGAAGAAATACAAAAGATTATCAGAGACTACTATGTCCAATTGTATGGAAACCAACTTGAAAACCTAAAGAAAATAGAGGACTTTCTGATATCACACAACCTTCCTAGGTTGAAACAAGAAGAAATTGAGACCCTAAATAGACCAATAACAATCAAGGAAATTGACTATGTCATAATAAAACTACCTACAAAAGAAAAGTCCTGTACCAGGTTTTCCAGCAGAATTCTACAAAACATACAAGGAAGAACTGATACCAATCCTATTGAAAGTATTCCAGGTGACTGAGAAAGATAAAACTCTCCCCAAATCATTTGATGATGCTAACATCACATTGATACCCAAGTCAGGTAAGGACCCAACAAAGAAAGAGAACTACCGGCCAATATCTTTGATGAACATAGATGCTAAAATTCTCAACAAGATCCTAGCAAGCTGGATTCAACAACACATCTCAAAAATCATCCATCATGACCAAGTAGGCTTCATCCCTGTGATGCAGGGCTGGTTCAACATTCATAAGACCATAAATATAATTAAATACATCAACAGACATAAAAACAAAAACCACATGATTATATCATTAGATGCAGAAAAGCTTTTGATAAAATACAGCACCCCTTCTTGATAAAATCCCTCAAACATCTAGGCATAGGTGAAACATGCCTCAAAACAGTAAGAGCCATCTATGAGAAACCCACAGCCAGTGTACTCCTAAACAGACAAAAATTAGAACCATGTCCCCCCAAAACTGGAACAAGGCAAGGATGCCCACTCTCACCCCTCATGTACAACATAATTTTGGAAATGCTAGCTATAGCAATCAGAGAAGACAAGGTAATCAAGTGTATCCAAATAGGAAAAGAGAAAAGACAAGTTATCTCCCCTTGCACATGACATGATTATATACCTTAAAAACCCAAGAAAATCTGCCAAAAACCTCCTTGCACTAATAAAGGACTTTGGCAAAGTCTCAGGGTATAAAATAAATGTGCAAAAGACAATTGCATTTCTATACACTAATAAACAACAGAAACCCAAATAAAAAGCACAATTCCATTCACAATAACACAATAGCATCTTCCTAACTTGTAGAAGAACTATACAATGAAAACTACAAAAACACTGCTCAAAGAAATCAAAGATGACACAAACAAGTGAAGAAATATTCCAGACTCATGGATTAGAAGAATCAACTTTGTTAAGATGTCCATTTTACCTAAGGTAATCTACAGATTTAACACAATACTCATCAAATTACCAGCAATATTCTTCTCAGACCTAGAAAAAACAATACAGGAATTCATACAGAAATATGAATGACCAAGAATAGCCAAAACAATACTCAGCAAAACAAACAAACAAACAAAAAAACAAAGCAGGAGGTGTCACACTCCCAGACTTTAAACTTTATTACAAAACTACAATAATCAAGACAGACTGATATTGGCACAAGAACAGGCATATAGACCAATGGAATAGAATTGAGATTCCAGATTCAAAACCTCAATTTCTCAACCAACTTGTCTTCGACAAAGCCTCCACCACCCACTACTGGGGAGAGGAGAATCTATTCAGTAAATGGTGCTGGAAACTGATTGACCACATGGAGAAGATTGAAACAGGACCCCTAATTATCCCCATACACAAAAATTAACTCTAAATGGATCACAGACCTAAATGTAAAACCTCAAACTGCAAGAACCTTAGAAAATGCAGGAGACACTCTTATGGAAGTTGTAACTGGCAACCAATTCCTGATCAAAACCCTAAGTGCCCGGGCCATAAGAGATAGGATAAAGAGGTGGGACCTCATTAAACTGACGTTCTTCTGCAAAGCCAAAGAAACCATCAAGAGAGCATAGGGACAGTCCACAGATTGAGAAAAAATATCTGTCAACTCCATGTCTGACAAAGGCCTAACATCAAGAATCTACAAGGTACTCAAATGTGCTAAAAATAAAAAAACAAACAGGCCCATTACAAAATGGGCAAAGATATGAATAGACACTTCTCAAAAAAAGACATATGAGAAGCCAACAGATACATGAAAAAATGTTCAGCCTCCCTAGTCATCAAGGAGATGGAAATTAAAGCTACACTGAGATACCACCTAACTGCAGTCAAAATGGCCATCATCAATAACAAAAAATGACAGATACTGGAGTGAATGTGGTGAAAAGGCAACACTTCTACACTGTTGGTGGGATGTAAAGTAGTACAGACTCTGTGGAAATCAGCGTGGCAATTCTAAAAGTTCTAAAAATTGACCTTCCGTATTACCCCGTAATCTCCCTACTGGGAATATACCTAGAAGAACACAAATCCCTCTATGAAAAAGATACCTGCATACATATGTTTATTGCAGAATTGTTCACAATAGCAAGAACGTGGAACCAACTGCTCTGCCCATCAAAAGGGTACTGGATTAAAAAAAAAATGTGGCACATATACACAATGGAATATTAAGGAGCCCTAAAGAAGAACAAAATCATGAACTTCACAGCACCCTGGATGGAATGAGTTTATAATACTGAGTGATCTCTCACAGAAACAAAGAGCCAGTATCACATGTTCTCACTCATAAGTGGACCTTGAACAACTACCATAATACTATAAGAAAGGGATTGACAGTAGCAAGAAACTGTGGGTGGGGGTGTTGGGGGTACGGGGAGGTGGGACTGATAGTACTCGATATCTGCCTGGGGAAGAGGAGGCACACCTCATCAACAAGGGTACTTGCATAATGAATATTTGTATACCTAACCTTGAATTGTGTCCCACAGTTTAAAAAAAAAAAAAGAATGGATTTCTTTGTTAGTTTTCTGACTCAATGATCTATCTAAAACTGTTAGTGGTGTAGTCAAGTCTCCCATTATTATTGTTTGGTTGTCTGTTGTCCTCTCAGGTTAAGTATTGTTCTATAAGTCTATGTACTCCTATGTTGGATCCAAATATATTTAAGATAGATATTTTTCTTGTTGAATTGAACATTTTATCATTATGCAGTGACTTTTATTGTCCTTTTTTACTTTTTTTGGTTTAGAGTCTGTTTTATCTGATATAAGAATAGTGACCTTTGCTTTTTTTTTGTTTTTCATTTGCATGGATGATCTTTTACCATCCCTTTACTTGGTCTATGGGTATTAGAAGTGAGATGGAGTTCCTGAAGACAGTAGAGGAATTTTTATTTGTCTGTTTTTGTTTTTTTAATACAATTTGCCACTCCCATTGTTTTTAGTGGCGCATTTAGGGTATTGACATTCAAGGTTATCACTGATATGTAAATTTTTGTTTCTGTCATAGTGTTGTTAAATTTTTGCTTTGCAGTCTCAGTTTTGTGGCTGATTTATCAGTTCTTTAGGTTATGTGCTTATGTGTGCTTTTATAGTTTGTATTGTTCTTGCATTTCCATGTTTAAACTCCCTTAAACATCTCTTACAAGGACAATCTGATGGTGTAGATTTACCTTTGTGCTTGCTTGTCTGGGAAATACTTTATTTCATTTTCATTTCTGAAGCTTAGTTTGGCAGGATATTAAATTCTGGCTGACATTTCTTTTCTTTAAGTATGCCAAAAGTGGGTCTTTATTCTCTTCTGGTTTTTAACTTTTCTGCTGAAAGTTCTACAGTTGGTTTGATGGGTCTCCTTTGGCAGGTGATCTGTCTCTTCTCTCTACTACCTGCCTTTAAGATTTTTTTTTTTTTTTTTTT
>NW_007247419.1:120794-136069 GCF_000164805.1 Carlito syrichta
CCAGCAGGTCGAGGCTGCAGTGGCCGGGAGCGACCACTGCACTCCAGTCTGGGTGACAGAGTGAGACTCCAACTCAAATAAATAAATAGATAAATAAATTTTTTTTTAAAAATGTTTAAGATTTTTTTCTTTCATGTTGACCTTGGATAGTCTGATAACCATGTTCATTGGGTGGTTGTCTCATAGTATCTTGTTGGATTTTTTTTGCATTTGCATATCAACTTCTTTAACATGAATGGGAAAATTTTCTTAGGTTATGTCCCTAAGTACTTTTTCCAGGTTGCTCCCATTCTCTTTCTCAGGACTGTCAATCAGATGTAGGTTTTGGTGTCTTTACAAAATCCCACATCTCTTGAAGTCTTTATTAATTTTTACAAATTATTGCTACTCTATTTTTGTCTGATCTGATTTATTTGAAAGATCAGTCTTTGAACTCTGAAGTTCTCTTTTTCACTTGGTCTAACGTGTTGTTAAGGGTTGCAGCTAACAAATTTGAAACTCCAGAAGTAAATTCCTTAATTTCAGTATTTCTGTTTAGTTCTTTCTTATAATAGTCATGACAACTTCCAATTCTTAGATTGTTTTCATAGACTCCTCTGTTTCTGTTGTTTACTTTCTCTTGGATCTATATTTTGAATTATCTCTGTGTCATTACAAACAATTCATTTTGTTAGCCTTCATTGCTTTAGAACTGTGTAATCATTTGTGGGTGATGAAACATTCTTTTTTTTGTGTGTTGCTGAAGTTTTTGCACTTGTTTTATTCTATTTGAGAGAGCAGATGCTTCTCTTTATTTCCTTTGGGTTTGCTCTTGTTGAGATGGGGAGTTTGTTCTTATTTAAAATATTTTCCTTTATGAGTGTGACTCTGGTGTATTTTGTGTAAGAGCAATTAGCTTTGTTCCTGGATACTGTCAGAAGACCCCTTCTCTGCACAAGTTTCTTGGTTGCAGACAGGATTGTGCAGTGACTTGTAGTGACTTGTTTTAGTTCTGTGGTGTAGTTCAGGCTGCAGACCTGTAGGTGATGCCTTAAAAGTAAAAGCCAGTGCTGGTGGTAGTGGCAGCAAAAGCTTCCTTGAGAGGACTATTGAGCCTCAACTATAGTGTTTAGGTAGGTGAGGGGCAATCGTGCTGGGGGTCTGAAGGAAGCAATTCCTCCTATCTGGGGGAAAGCAACTGAGATGGTAGTATAAGGGACACATTCACTGTTCACTGCTTCTGTATTGTTTTGGGGTCACATAGAAGCACCCAGCATGACTGCTCCCTCCTTGTTTTATGGGTGACAAGGATAGAAAGCAGCAGCAGGGGCAGTGGGCAGGAGCCACAGGCGGCTTTCCAGAGTTCTTTGGTAGCTGAACTCTAAAAGGACTTCTGGGTCTTGGACATAGTGTTCAGATGGGTGTGGGGACACTGTACTGAGGGCTGGAGGCTGGTGAACCCGATAGAAGGGAAGCAGCTATGTTGGAAAAGTGAGGAGCATACTGGCAGTTCACTGTTTCTGCATATTATGGCAGGAGAGTCTGTACTGGAGGCACATGAAAATGTTCAACTGTATGGCTCCCTTTATGGCCCATAGGCAACAGCAACCATGGCTTGCTGCTTTCAGAAGATGTGAGGCCCCATTCCTTGGCAGGACTGTCGCAGCTGGTGAGAGTTGCACAGGCAACAATGTTTTGGACACCTCTGCACAGTCACTAGATACGTCTCTGTTTAGCTGGAGGCCTTGAGGGGATGTGGGGAGGTCACATAGGAGCTGCATTTTTCTTTTAATTTATAAAATTGCCAAAATTTTTATATAATATTTTGTATTTTCTTGCTGAGTATTTTTTTCATTCATTTACAGAGTCCAAAGTCTTCTACTGTTGTTTATTTTTCAGCATTCACAGGAGTTTTTAGTTTTTCTTTTCTTTTTTAAAAAAATTTAGTCTAGGATTACAAGGGTTTATGGCTATGGTGTGTGATCCTGGGAGTCTCTAATCCACTTTTTCACCTCATTAGGGCCCTTGTATGGCTCTGCATCAGGTCCAGCTCAGCAGTATTCTGTCTTTGCTCCTGTCTGCATTCTGTGGGTTTCTCTCTGTAACTGAGGTGCATACTCGCCACTTCTAGTCAGTCATCTTGAAGTAGAACCCTCATTTTAAAAATTTTTCTTTGGCTTATATCATGTTTTAGGATCAATGCGTTTTTTTGAATCTATAAATTGATGCATTCACCAAATTTGAGAATTGTTCATCGATTATTTAATCAAATATTATTTTCTGCACTTATTTTACTCTCTTCTCTTTTCAGTAATACAACTATAAGGATACTTAGCCTTGTCCCACAGGTTCCTAAAGGTCTGTTTCTTTTAATTTAATAATTCTTTTTCTGTTTTTTTAAATGTGTGTGTGTGTGTGTGTGTGTGTGTGAATATCTCTGATCCTATTTGCTGGTATCTCTAATCTGATATTTAATCTATCAGTAAATTGGTTATATCAGCTGTTGGATTTTTTCATTGATAAAATTGCCAATTTTTTTGTATAATTTTTTGTATATCCTTGCTGAGAATTCTTCTCATTCATTTACAGAGACCACAGTCTTCTACTATTGTTTACTTTTGTCTTCACTTGAGGTTTTTTTTAAAAATCAGACCAAGGATTTTAATTAACAGAATGGCTTTGTTATGTTTATGTCATCTTGAATAGTAATAGATATGCACTAGGTATTGTTTTGATTACAGTTGTTATCTTCTATCAACAAATTTCAGAATGAAGAGATTTTTCTTAGAGATTGAGTGAAATTGTTTTTTTTTTTAAAGCATGGTATTTTTGGTATTGTCCTGTGGATTAAATAGACAGAAAGTTGATAATGTTTTCTATTTTAATAGTTACCAAACAATGAATTAAGAAAACAAATGGTATAATTCTCATAATATTAGGAATCAAAATATTTGTTTATCCCACTGCATTATTTTTATTTCATATAAATAAATGATTTAAATGTTAAAAGAACAAATCTTTATTTTATTTACTTGATAATTTCATTAGGACAGTTTTGGTTCTGGTCATTTGAAAGCTTGTTATAGTAGAAGTTTAGAAAAATTAAACAATATATTTTGACAATTGATGGAAGGTAAATTTTTAAAGAAAAAATTTAAGGAAAGAGAAAATTAAATAGAAAGAGACATCTATTTAAAATATTGGTAGAAAATTTGAAATCTTCCCAGAATCCAATGATAGAATAATGTGAAATTCTCAACCTTATTGCAATATTAAAGTCTCTTTTCTTTTTTCAGAAATAGAAAATCTTTTTTTTTCTTTTGGCATTTTAAGTATACCTATAACTGTACATATATCCAAACTATTGAAACTGTTTTACCCTATTTTACTATTTCATTTTAAAACAATCATTATTTTGTCATTAATTTTTTAAAAATACAGTGTGAACCTTCTCTGAATTGCAGTATATTATATACCATAACACTGTTAACTTGTATTGCATGATTTTCACTTTTAAAATGTATTTGCAGAGATTTAGTATTCTTTATTTTTCTTAGAGGCAATATCCAATGTAAAGAATTGTGTGTGTGTGTGTGTGTGTGTGTGTGTGTGTGTGTTCCAGAATTGTATTTGCATACTATTAGGAACTTTGAAAAGAGTGAATAAACATTTTTATGCAGTTAATATCCAGATTTTTAAAGGTTAAATTAATGTATATAATTAGACAATGTACTGAAAAAACATAATAGACAATAGCCTTTTAATTTATAGTAGGTACATTGATTTTTTAAGAATCTTGAGTGTAGAACCTGGAAAAGAGTATAGTTAAGAATGTAATAGAGATTATATTCTCTATATTATTTTCAGAGTAAGTCAATTTGAGTTATTCATTTTCTTAATCAAACTATATCCTTAATTTATTGAAAAAGTAAATGCATAAACATCTCTACCTTCTTTCCCTTAAAATGTAATCTTTGTTTTAGAATTTATAACTTTTGGTCCTCATTCAAATAAAAATGTTACGTATAAACAAGAGTACCAAGGTTGAAATTTATTTATTCATTTAGAGAGAACATGTGACAGACTTTTATGTTCTAAAAATGTGTTCAATAATATCTTCGATTATACATGCATTTTAAAATATGTAATATTGACACATCCTCTTATTAACGTGGGCTTTATGGTTCATCCACTTGGATATAAGTAGGACTGTGACTACTACTAATACTAAGACACTAAGATAATACTAAGTGACTTCTGAGATTAAAGCATGAAGTAAAATAGCTTCTTCCTTGTGCTTGGGGGTGCAACTTCATGTGGTTCAACTACCATGCTGAGAAGTAGCCAATACAGTTTGTATGAGGCCTGTGTGGAGAGGAACTAAAGCCCAGGCTTGTAATCACTTTTGGATCTGCCAGGCCCTGGGAAGCTGCCTCAGCTAATTCCAGATTATGCAGAAACAAGTTGTCCCACTAAGTTCTGCTCAAGTTGCTGAAATGTGAGCAAAATAAATTATTGTAGTTGTTTTAGGTCACCAAGTTATGTTAAGGTTTGTTGTGCAGCAATACATAGCCAAAAGAGTGAAATATTTTTCCCCCTATTTCTCTCCCATATTTTTATATTCTACCACAATTATTGTGAACTTAATTTAGTGAATTATGAAACTTTTTTGGTGCTCAAAAATATTTAAAAATTATATTTACTCTGAAAAATGTCAAATTGGCTTAAATAATTTAAATAACTAGTGCCATTTGTCAAATATTTTTATATAGAAGTTAATTTTTCATCCTTATTTTAAAGAGAGTAAATTGAAACTCAAAGATGAAATTATTTAAATGTCATAACTTCAATTTATTTTATATTTGCTATTTGTCTTCTCTTATGTAGAAAGTGTCATATATTTAGTCTGATCATTTTCTTTTCAGTGAATGATAACTAAGCCTTTTGATTAGAGTAGTTTTTAACTGTTTCTTTACTTAAGTGGAATAAGACAGGCACAGAGAGATAAATACCATGTGATTTCACTCTTATATGAAATCTAAAACAGTTGAACTCATAGAAGCAGAGGGTAGCATGTTGGTTACCAGAGACTTGTGGTGGGATGATGAGGTGGATGAAGCAAAAAGAAGTTGCCCAAAGGAGACAAAGTTACAATTAAATAGAATAAATTCTGGTGTTCTATTGTACAGCAAGGAGACTATAGATAATAATTTTTTGAATATTTTAAGATAGCTAAAACAAGATTTTAAATGTTCTCATTACAAAGAAATAATAAATATTTAAATGGCATAACTTTATTTAGGCAATAAGTATGCTAATTACCCAGATTTGATGATTCTACAATGTATACATGTATCAAAACATCATATTGTATCCCATAAATATATGTAATTACTCTTTGGCAGATAAAATAAAACTTTAAAAGTGCACTTTAATTTTTTCTTATTAAATAATTAGCACATAACACAAATATTTTTAATAAATGAGAAATGTGAGAGTTTCCATTTTGGTATTTTATATTTTCACTTTGAACTCTACTAAACAAGCTGTTTACTTGCTTCTGTATAGGCATTTTAAATGTACCTTCAAAGATTTTAAGGGCAACCCCTTCAGGTCCCCTCCCACTGTGGGAGCTTTTCTATCCTCTCAATAAATCTTGCTTTCAAAAAAAAAAGTTTTAAGACAAGTACATAAATAGCCATTTTTTGAACTTTCCAAATATTTAATTATTTTTAAACATTCTAAATGTTGAGACATTCCCACATTCTATAATACCAGTATAATTGATAATATCTGTTATAATAATAATGAATTTAAATAATAAACACAAGTCTTTACCTCTAGATTCTACTTGTTAAAAAATTATATTTTAGAGGCAGGTTCAGGCTTTTGAGCTCAAGTAATCCTCCTGACTTAGCCTCACAAGCAGCTGGAATTACAGGTATACTCCACCATGCCTGGTTAGATTCTACTTTCTATCCATGTCTTTGGTCAAGTTATTTAACCTCTTAGAGCTTCATTTATGAGTAGCAAACGTAGTGCCTGACTCAAAGAGACTATTAGGATTAAGTATGAGTGATTGTTAATTTTCTTAAAACAAAGCACACAATGTCAAATGTCAACACGATATTAATTAATTGTATCTGCAAATCTCATGTAATCAGTTCTTTTATTATACTTCTTTAGTTGATAAAGAAATGAATACATAAAGAGAGATTAAGTAAATCATAGATTGCAAAACCCAGATTCGATTCAGGTAGTCATATTTACAGTTCAAGATCTTTATAATTATTATTCAATTTCTAGATCCATTGTTATCATTATACTTCTATAAATGACTATGGAAGATTATAATTATCAGCATCAATGGAAATAGTGCACTAACTTCAGAGATCAAGTGAGAAAGAAATGATGAAGACTTCTTTTACTATAGAAGAATGAAATAGAAATATCTCTATTCTTCAAGTGAAAATTGAACAAAAATATGCTGCGAAGCTATCATATCATTTTATTAACAGTACTAAAATTCCATCCTCAAATTTGTCTTTTAAGGTATTCATACTTTCTCTTAAAAATGCATATAACACTAAAATAGAGGGTACCTGTAATGAAAACTCAGTATATGGAATTATCATATAGTTTCACACTTACAAGTAACAATTTTCTTCTATGCTAAATGAAAGTAGGTCAAGTTTGGACATGTGATCCATCTTAACATCAGAAATAAAGATGATCAACTACTAAAATCAGGTCAGTATGCATTCTTAAGCAAGATTGACAGAAGATAAAAGAATTGTAAAGATCAAGAGATTAACAGATTCAGATTTGGCTTGTCTGAAAATGCAGGTATATATCACAACTATAACCTATCTGCATTTTCACCTTCATGATCATTTCATAATTCTGCTGAGCAACAGTTTTGCTTTAATATTAGTATTTGAGTTGGAAATCTCAGATATTCAGCTTGATGTGCTAAATAAGATTAAAACGACATTGCTTCTATGGAAACTGGCAACAAGAAAGAGATTTACTGAAACCAATGATTTATTTTATAAAGGAAGATTTATTTATTTGTAAAGAAAATATTAATTGACACATGCATAATTACCGAAGACGATTTTTTTATAGGAATCTTCATACATTGCTTTCAAACTCTCAAACACTGTTCTAAAGAAATCAATTTTATTCAGATGTTGTAAGTGTTAATCCTTATCCTGGCCTAATACTTTAAGCAAGGAAAGCTAATCTGGTTTATGTCATCTGAATGATGTCCTATATTGAAACATGATGTAATCTCTTATTCTCTCTCCATAAAAACCTATATCCTTCTCCCTTTGCTTTCAGTTGTCTTCTTTTGCCTTTCATAAATTCCATGAACTGTAGCCAAGTAGCCAGAAAATCAGTGAAAGAGGCTAAGTAACTAACACCATAGTAAATTAAATGATAGTGGTGTTATAATTAGATGTTCATCAGAAATGGCCATCCATTAAATTTTAGTCATATTTTTTGGATTCCATTTAAGAAATTACTGATGCATAATGCGGTAAATATCTTTCTTTTTAAGCATGACAAATAAAAGTCAACAAACACAAAGTTGTCTTGGAATAATATCAAGCAATGTCATGTTTTTAGGCATTGCTTTATAAAATTTCAGAATTATAAATTTTCAGAGGGCTCAGCTATTGGAAACAGATGAACTTTTAAGAAATCATGATGACTTATTACTATTTGTTTAATTCTCATTTTTTCCCCACCAAAAAAATGGGTTAGGAAAAATATAAAACATCCTCTTTTACTCTTTACCTGATTGGAATTGGGACTTTAGCCAATCCTTGAAATAATACAGCTGAAGGCAACTTGACAAACACAACTATAGTTCTATCCAAGAATTTCAGTTTCTCTACTAAGACATTTGATATTTCAGCAGCTGGCAGGGTCTTCAAAAAATGCAGATCAAACTGCAAGCATCACAAAGCAAATAATGTAATCAAAATTGGAAAAAAGTGCAGATCATATTTTATAACATTGATTCACATAATCCATCCATAAATACAATTTACATAATTATAATAAAATAATATAAATTATTAGCTTTTATTTGAATAATTGTATTTAAAATGTGAACATTTTCATAATGCAGAATTTTTTTTAAAATGTGAAAATGCCAAAAGAACTTTTTATCTCTAACAAGAGCAAAAAAGCATATTAGAAAACCAATTGATTATTACTGAGTAAATGTCTGTTTTCACAGATGTAAAGTACCTTGAAACTTTGTCATATATAATCTTAATACACTGTCTTCTGTTTTCCTAGTAATATTATACGTTTATTTTTTGTGTGTCAGTAAATGAAAAATCATAAGTAGACATATGTTCAGTCTTCCAATTATGATATACTCATCTATTAATATTTGCATTTTTGCATCAGTATTAAATAAACATTTGCCTAAATGACTCGTTTTACAAAATTGCATCCAACTGTGCATCCAACTGAATAAAAAACTGTAAGATGAAGATAGACGTTGTCTTTAAGCAACAATATCATTAATGATTAACAGAAATGGAAAGAGTTTAAAAATACATGAGTCAATCTCAACTATTTTTGGTGGAAAGAAGTGTGTGTGTGTGTTTCTCAGAATAGATTATTCTGTCATAACTCTTAGAAGTAATGTTTGTCACATAAATGTCATCAAAAAGATTTGGCAGCTAATGACAAGAAAAGTCATATACTGGTCCATTTTATGTCACATTTTAAGTCACCTAATACATCACAAAAGATAGATTTGACAAAAGTTTTTTCTGCATTTATACTTTCATTTTACTGTTATGCTATTATTGCTAAAGTTAATTCTAAAAGTATCCTTATTAGTTTTTGTTCCATGTAGTTTTCCAGAAGTATTACTATGCTTATACAGTCATTTTAAGGGTTTGTGCATTCTCATTCACATTTTTTTGGTATTATTATTACTAGAAATTATATTTTTTAAGTAAAATCTCTTCTACAAAATATTAGGTTGGTGAAAAAATAATTGTGGTTTCAGATTGTGGAATTTAAATAATTATCACTAGGTTCAAGCACATCTTTATTAATCAGAGTAGGAACCATTACAGTCAACATATTTCTTCCAATGAAAAATAAGTTAGCTTATCCCTGTAGTGTAAAAATCCATGTGTCATAATTTGACAAACTCTTGGAAAGCCTTTTCTTCATCCTGTTGGCTGTGGAACAAGCAAAAAAAAGTTGTTGAGATGCACGAAGAAGTGGTAGTTGGTTGATGAGAGGCCAAGTGAATATGGGGGCTGAAGTGTCAGTCGAGCAGCAGCATGCGAATCGGTCAACTTTCTGTTGACCAATGCCATCTGTAGGCATTGCAGTTTTCAGTGCATCTCATCTATTTGGAGAGCATACCTCTCAGTTGTAATGGTTTCGCTGGGATTCAGAAAACTGTAGTGAATCGGACAGGCAGCGACGACCAAACAGTAACCATGACTTTTTTTTGACGCAAGTTTGATTTTGGAAAATACTTTGGAGCTTCTTCTCAGTCCAACCGCTGAGCTGGTCATTGCTGGTTGTCTTGTAAAATCCACTTTTCATCACATGTCACAATTCGATTGAGAAGCGGTTCCTTGTTGTTGCACAGAATAAGAAAAGATGATACTTTGAAACTACAATTTTTAAATTTTTGGTCAGCTCATGAAGCACCCACTTATCGAGTTTTCCCCCTTTCTAGTTTACTTTAAATGGCCAATGAACGTAGAATGATCGAAGTTGAATGCTTCTGCAACTCCTCTTCCTCTTGTAAGAGGATCAGCTTTGATTGTTAGTTTCCAATGACCAGTCACTATGCTCCTCACTTCAAAGCTCTCACCTCCTTTGCAAAACTTGAACCACCACTGTACCATGTGTTCATTAGCAATTCCTGGGCCAAATGCAGTATTGATGTTGAGAATTGTCTCTGCTGCTTTACAGCCCATTTTGAACTTGAATAAGAAAATCGCTTGAATTTGTTTACTATCTAACATCATTTCCATAGGCTAAAATAAATATAAAATAGCAATCAATGTCATTAGCAAACAAAAGAGAGAAACGTGCATTAAAATGATGTATAACATAACCACATTTATTTAAGAATGTACTCCAATAGCAAATGGCAAATTTCAATAATGTAAAAACTGCAATTTTTTTTTTACCAGCCTAATGTTTTTCTCTATCACTTTTGTCTTTTTTTTTTTGTAGAGGAGAAAAAAATGATTTTCTCTCTATCCTTCATAGTTCCTAGTTGGAATGGGTCCTTGTCCAAAAGATAATTATAAAAGAGAAAAAAAAATAGAAGTTTAACATGTATATTGTATATATACATTGAAGATATCCAAGGAATAAATACATTTTATAGAGATGTCTTTGAATTCAGGCTTATATCACATCTTAAAAAAAAAAAAATTTAAGGAAGTGTCAAAACAAAGGAAAAGGACTTTGAATCTCTAGGGATCATAAATGGTGGGATGGCTGATAAATATGATAAATAAAGGCTGTGTAGTAAAGCCTGTTATGCGGATTCCTCTGGTACCATATCCAGACTGTTAAGGGTCTAAAATTGTCTTCAATGATAAATATTTGTCCTTCCCCGAAAGAACGACTTTGTCCTTATAAATTTACGTTCTGCTCTTATACAAACAACAACAAGAGGGCAGAGGGCTTTTCTTGTATCTGCTTCTCAATTGCCTTCAACTCAGAATAACCTAATGCCAAGTGACATGTTTTGAGGTAGCATGTTGTGGGGTGGCATATTTTTGGTCTACATTTTAGAAATTCTGTTATAATATATTACATTTTCGTCAAGTTTTTGTTAGTTTGCTTGGCTGTTTTGAGTTGGAGTCTCACTCCGTCACCCAGGCTTTAGTGCAGTGGCACTCTCATGGTCACCCCAGCGTCAACCTGCTGGGTTCCAGTGATCCTTCCACCTCAGCCTTCCAAGTAGCCAGAACTATAGGCATGTGCTAACACACCGGGCTAACTTTTTGAAAAAAATATTTATTGTAGAGATGTGGTTTGTCAAGTTGTCCAGGTTGTTCTTGAACCCAAGGACTTGGGCAATTCCCTCACCTCAGCCTCCCAAAGTCCTGGGATTATAGGCCTGAGCTACTGCACCCAGTCCAAGATTTTTTTTATTTTTTAAAAATTTTAACTGTGTTTACCATTCTATTGATTCCATTATTAATTTCCATGAATTTCACTTAGAAGACATTTGTCTTCTTGGTAAACATATTAACAAAAAAATCATTGCTAATATTATATATAGTTATCTTAATTTGTCCATATTAAAATATCACTTTCATTTATTATATTCCAAAACACAGTTTTATGTTAATTTATAATATAACAAAAAACTTTGAAAAATATTACTTTGCATTTCTTATATTTCTTATATTGTTTTGGCATTGGAGATAAAAATTAGCAAAACAATATTTTTTCATATGGATCCCCTTTCAAATATTTTTTTTCAAATGTTGCATTCAAATAATTAGGTTATGAGATAGGACAAAGCAAATCTCATTTAAATATTTTATCAAAATCACATTTAATGTGTGGTACAGAGGGTTTCGAGTCTAAAGAACCTGGTTCCAGAAGGCATGACCATAACAAATTTATTTTGTTGTTTTCTCTTGCTTCAACTTATATATGCATATTCCTGTTTAGCAGGAGAGAAAGTTAGAATGAATTGTCTTTTTCAGTAAATTAGTTTAATGTCATGAAAATTTTAAAGAATTTTAAATATTAATACTATTTCTAAATAAACTATTAATACTGAAAGAGTAATACAGTTTTATGGGTTGGCAAGGGTTGGCAAAGTATGGTGCTGCTGACTAAGTCCTGCTTCCAACGCATTTGGGGAAAAAGTAAAAACAAAATAAAAAAATAGGTTACATTCATTAATCTAGCATTGATTATATTGCTTTTATGCATAAAAGATTGAGTACTAGGAAACAAACACACATAGCCCTCAAACCCTGAAATATATAGTATCTGACTTTTTATTGAAAAGTTTGTAAACTTATGAGATCTAAATTAACTTGACTTTTAATCTTATAAAATACAGTATGCTAGAATATTGAGAAAATGTCTATCTCACTTTCATCTCTAAATGGGTTTTTGTTTCGTTAACAAAAGCCCATTCGAACTGCAAAGGCGCAAAGGAGAATTTTATTTTCTAAAACACTGCAAATTTGGAAGACAGTCTTTTGTGTAAAACAAAAGAGCATTTTCAGGAGAGGTTGGAGAATTAGAAATTGTAAAGGTAAAAACCTCCAAGTATGGAAGGGGAATCGAATCGGGGAAGTGAGGAACAGTCTTGTCTGATGATCTTTAAGTCTAAAACTATAAGTCTCTCTTTATGATTGACTTGAGGTGGTCAATTGGGAAATTTCCAGCTGTAATTTATTTTGGCATCCATAACAAGAACTGGTTTAGCTTGAGTGTAGAAAGAGAAGTTCTGTGACACTTCTGCAACATTTTCTGAAAACAGAGTTTACAATATCCCCTTCATTTTACTATGGTTGCCTCTTTTAACGTGAATGTTAACCACAGGGAGACCATTTCATCTATAGGTTTGTGCATAATGTGACACCTTTTATATTGAATAATTTGATTAATTATGTTATTTATCAAAGTGTAATTGATACAAATTCACAAAACATGTAGACATGATTTCCCTAATTTTTAAAAAATTATAGTAAGTTAATATTTAAATAGCTCTCTTTTAAAATCAGTTCTTTTATATTTTAGTTCATCTTTTTAGCAGTGGTTTTAATATAGTTAATATGTATAGTTCTCCCTTATTAGAATATTGATTTCAGGACCTTCCACAGACACCAAATTCTACAGATCCTCACATTTGTTATATAAAATGATGCAATATTTGTGCATAATCAATGCACAACTCCCATATATTATAAACTCTAGATTACACATAATACTTAATACAATGTAAATATCATACAAATATTATTCTACTGTATTATTTAGATAATAATAAAAAAATCAAAAAGCCTATATCTGTACATGTTCAGTACAGACACTATTTATATTTTTCAAATATTTTCTACCATGCTTGTTTGAATCCTCAAATCCAGACCTTATGGATATGAAGGTCTGACTGTATGTATATCTTAAATTTTGCTTTGTAGGCTTGTATTTTAAACAATAATAATAATGAATTAAATGGATCTTCATCTTACTAGGTAGAAATAATAAATTGTTGTCTACTTTTACAAGCAGTTCAAAAAATATACAAAATTAGTTTCATCCTTTATGCTTCCTATTCAGACCATAAGAAAATATATACAACGTTTAACATGCCAAAAAATAAGCACATATTGACTTCTTCTGCGGGAGCACTTACAAACACACACACACACACCCCGTGCAGGAAGCCCTGTGTATAAGATAAGAAAAAACAAACTCTTTCCTTCTCATACACTCAACACAAAATACTTCTATGACCTAATGTACTTGAGATGTTCCCCACAACAACCATTCTCCAATGCTAGATGGATGTCCTATAGTTCAATTCATTTCTGGCACTATGTACCTGGACATAGTGTCAGACCCTATAGGTTAACAGCTCAGTCCCCCAAGACTGTTCCCTACTTCAAACACGATTCACAAGAATATGTCTCCAGAAAACCCACAACTTTTATCCAACATGTTTGCAAGTCAGAGCTTTCCAGGACACCTTCCTCAGACTCAGTCATTTGCTAAGAGCCTAACCAGTTTATGATAAAGGATAATGCAAAGGATACAGGTGAACAGTCAGATAGCAGAGATGCGTAAGACATGATATGAGGGAAAAAGGGGAGTTTTCATGTCCTCTCTAGGTGTGTCACCTTCCTAGCATCTCCTTGTGTCCAGCAGTCCAGAAACTCTCCGAAGCCTGTAGTTTAGGGATTTTTATAGAGGCTTCATTACATAGGCTTGATCAATTATTAATTAAATCCTCCAGTTCCTCTCTCCTTCCTGGAAAATAGGGAGGTGGAACTAAAATTATAGCTTGATTAGTCCCCCCAGCAAGAGTTGCATCATTAGGACAAAAAGTCCCATAACCCAGGAAAATCCAAAAGATTAGGAACTCTGTGCAGAAACCTGGGGCAATACCAAATATTAAAACAAACGATGCAACCAGTACTCCTACTGCTCAGAAAATTGCAAAGATTCTAGGAGATCTTTGCCAGAAACTGGGAGCAGAGACATTACAATACAATACCACAATATCACAGTCTATAAAAATCCTTTACATTATAATATCACAGTCTATAAAAATCCTTTGAAAATACTCTTCTGTTGCATTTATTACTTTGTCCAATCAGAAAAAAGATGTGCTATTTTTTAAAAACCTTTGGTCACTCAGTAATAACATGCAGCTTTCTCACATTCAAAATTAAAATATGAACATTAAATCACTATATAATATGTAGCTGTAATTCTCTCACCTCCTTTATAACTGATGATTACCAAAAAGACAGGAGGAGATCTAATTTATTATAGAAAACTTAAGGAGAAGAAAATATTTGGCAGAGAAACAAAATAACTTTGGAATTATTATGCTTATATGATAAACATCCAAATGAAGATATCCTTTGAATATTAGGGTTGAGATTTTCCAAGAAAGATCATGGTTTACAAAACAGTTTTAGAAATCATCAGTTGATATTTTTAGTTATACTTCTACTGATGAATTTTACCCTGAAGAGAAAGGATATGGATATCCATAAAGCAGAATAAAATCAAATCTTTCATATTTAGCATATTTTAAAAATAAATTTTAAAAGATGTGGGGTACAATTTAGGGTTAGGTATACAAATGTTCTTTATGCAGTTACCCTTGTTAATGAGGTGTGCCATGCACCCTGGCAGATTTCCACTACTGCCAATCCCTCCCCCGTCCCCAGCAATTTCCCACTACTGCCAATCCTTTTATTATAGTATTATAATAATTGTTCAAGGTCCACTTATGAACGAGAACATGTGATACTCAGCTCTTTTTTCTGTGATAGATCACTCAGAATTATAGACTCTAAATCCATCCAAATTGCTGTGAAGTTCATAATTTTGTCCATTATGATTGCATAATATTCTATTGTGTATATGTACCACATTTTTTTATCCAGTCGTCTTTCTTTTTTTTTGGAGTTGGAGTTTCACTCTGTCACCCAGACTGGAGTGCAGTGGCCGCTCCCGGCCACCGCAGCCTCGACAGCTGGGCTCCGGCGATCCTTCCTCCTCAGCCTTCCGAGTAACTG
>NW_007247419.1:136089-156420 GCF_000164805.1 Carlito syrichta
CTGGTTTTTTGATTTATTGTAAAGATGAGGTCTCGCTGCCCAGGCGGGTCTCGAACCCACGGGCTCAGGCAATCCACTCACCTCAGCCTCCCAAAGGCGCGGGATTACAGGCTGAGCCACCTAGTCCGGCTCCCAGTCCTCTTCCAATGGGCAGCATGGTTGGTCCCATGTTTTTGCTATTGTGAAAAAATATTTAGCATATTTTAATTTATCTTATAAAATTGTCACTAATATAAATTGTGATTCCATCAATTAGAGATAAAGATGTTTATAAAAGACATTAATATTTCACTTGGGTGTTTATTTGGAGAAGAAACAACCTATTTCTTACTGCGCTGTTTGATTGCCCTCAGCAACCATGAATATTCAGAAGTCAAAACGACAGATATTTGTAAATCTTAACAGCTTATTTTAGTCAAGGTACAAAAAAATTACACACAAAAACTTACTGAATTACCAGGTCATGGATTTTGAAATCATTAGTTACTTTCATTTCACTATGATTATGACAATGTGATCTAGCAAAATTCATTTTGAAGAGTTGTAACTCTAACAAATAAAAAATAAACTTTATCAATGAATGATATAGTGATAAGGTTATGTATATAAATGTATGTGTTTGCCTATATAAATATATATTTTTACATATTCTTACACATATTTACATATATAAACACATATCTTATCATCTTTCATAAGAATATCGTTCAGGTATCTAATCATACTATCATTCAATCTGGATGCTGATAATTAAAATAAAATCTTGGCAAAAATAAAAGAAACTAAAAGGGACTTTTTAAAAGTTATTTTACAGCTCACTAACGGGCTGAGGAGTACTCTGAGGTTGTATAGGCACATTAGTTTTTTCAGAGATTCAGTGTCTCATTGTGGCATTGCATATTTTTCTAGACTGTAGTCTTCTGGTGGGTGGAGAAAACTTTTATTTATTTATCTATCTATCTATCTATCTATTTATTTATTTATTTATTTATTTATTTATTTATTTATTTAAAGTCTCACTCTTTTGCCCAGACTGGAGTGCGGTGGCATACTCCCAGCCACTGCAGCCTCGACCTGCTACATCAAGGATCCTTCAACCTCAGCCTTCCAAGTAGCCAGAACTACAGGCACGTGATTCCACGCCCCACTAACTTTTGATTTATTGTAGAGATGAGGTCTTGCCAAGCTGCCCGGGTGGGTCTTGAATCAGCGGACTCAGGCAATTCACTCGCCTCAGCCTCCCAAAGTGCTGAGATTACAGGCTAAGCCTGCTTTTCTCCTTTATAAGTTTTCATTCACTTCAGGACATCTAGTAGTTTTCTAAATTAAAACAAACAAACAAACAAACAGAAAATGGAAACGCTTTTGACCAAATAAAACCCTAAAGGTGAATTTGTATTAACAATTAAATTAGGTGAAAATTAGCAGTTCTCTCAATTCTCTAAGACAAGCAATTAGAATTAAGTCCAAACATAATATTTTTATAAGGATTACATCAATTCAAGCACATTCTTCTTACAGGAATTACATTAGATCAGGAACTTTATGTCCACAGATGCTGTGTTCTATTTCCCTATTTTGTGAACTTAGTTTGTGGCTCTTTGCAACCCCCATTTGCTGGTCCTTAGTTGCATTGTTTATACACACAACTCTTTGTCTGGAATAAAATATATTAAAGTTTTTTGGTTCAGTTACAGTGCTAATCACAGTTTTTGCATAATGACAATCAAATGATCTTAATAGAAACATATTATTAGAGATGATTATGCAATTTTCTAGGATCCAATGATTTTTCCATGATACTTAAAAGTCATTCATTACCAAAAGCATGTAGCTGAAAAACAAATTATGCAAAAACTAACACAAATATATCAATCTTTAATATTTTTAATAATAATTCAATTCATTATTATTTGGTTAGAACAAAAGAGAGAGTAGTATTAAATGCTGATATGTTTTGAGTGTGTAGGTTGTATAAGTTTGTATAGTCAAACATATGCAAAATAAAAAAACAATGAGGGAAGAATTTTGTTTTTCTAAACTTAAGACTCCATCACTTAAATAATTTAAACATCATGGCATACATGAACAAATGATGTATACTGAAACTTTATTAACAAAGTTTTAAAAATTAACATTCCAAATTTTAAAATAATTATGATATAAACTAAGATTGCAAAAATCAGAATAGTTTACTATTCACAATACTTGTTTTATATGACTTTAAGGTAACTGTTTATTTTAAATATTTCTGTTCTTATGATGTTTAATCATGGCCCGGATGGTGACTTTCTATAATAGTTCAACACTCAAGGCACCATATGGATTGTGTTTCAAATGATTTGTTTGTGGGTTGTGCATAGATTGTTTAGATAATGGATCAACTCAGATCATAAATGAATATGGCATGCAGAGCGTATCATTTAGGAAAAGCAAGTTATTTCCAGAATATACTTATAAACTCTTTCAGGTCACTTAATTTGTATAAGTAAAGTTTGGCCCTCACTTTGGTCCCCACTTCGCCTGGTTTGGGATCAGGTACACTTATTGATGAACTGTGCTCCCCTCCTTCCCCTGGCAGTTTAGCACTACTGCCAATCCCTTTCTTATAGTACTATGATAATTCTTCAGGGTCCACTTATGAGTGAGAACATTTGGTACTCTGTTCTTTGTTTCTGTGATAGATCACTGAGTATTATAGACTCTAAATCCATCCAAGTTGCTGCGAAGTTCATAATTTTGTCCTCCTTTATGACTGTGTAATATTCCACTGTGTTTTTATTATCCAGTCCACTTTCAATGGGTGGACAGTCGGTTCCATGTTTTTGCTATTGTGAATAATGCTGCAATAAACATGCATGTGCAGGTATCTTTTTCATAGAGTTATTTGAGTTCCTCCGGGTATATTCTGAGAAGGATGATTGCTGGATTGTATGGAAGGTCAACTTTTAGATCTTTTAGGAATCACCACACTGTTTGCCATAGAGGTTATACTAGTTTACACCCTCACCAATAGTGTAGAAGTGTTTCTTTTTCCCTGCATCCTTTCTAACTTCTGTTGTTTTTTGAGTTATAGATGATGGCCATTCTGACTGGAGTTAGGTGATATCTCAGTGTGGTTTTAATTTGTATTTATTTGATGATTAGTGAGGCTGAGCATTTTTTCATGTATCTGTTGACTGCTCTTGTGTCTTCTTTTGAGAAGTGTCTATTCATAGCTTTTGCCCACTTTGTAATGCGGCTGTTTTTTTTGGGGGGGGGTTGTGTTTTTTTGTTGTTTGTTTGTTTGTTTTTGGCATGTTTGAGTTCCTTGTAGATCCTAGATGTTAGGATTTTGTCAGATATGCAGTTGGCATATATTTATTCCCAGTCTGTGGGCTGTCTCCAGGCTCTCTTGATGATTACTTTTGCTTTGCAAAAGCTTTTAAGTTTGATGAGGTCCCACACTTATCTATTTTATCTCTTATGGCATGGGCATTTGGGGTTTTGACCGGAAATTGGTTGCCTATTCCAATGTCCATAAGGGTGTCTCCTGCATTTTCTATGGTTTTATAGTTTGAGGTTTTAAGTTTAGGTCTTTGATCCATTTAGAGTTAATTTTTGTATATGGTATTAGATAGGAATCCCGTTTAAATCTTATATGTTTGATCAGTCAGTTTTCCCAAGATCGTTTACTGAATAGGTTCTCCTCTCCTCAGTGGTTGTTGGTGGAAGCTTTGTCGAAGATGCATTGGTTGAGAAATTGACATTTTCTTCTGGAATCTCTATCCTGTCCATTGGTCTATATGCCTATTCTTGTACCAATACCAGACTGTTTTGATTATTGTAGTCTTATAATAAAGTCTAAAGTCTGGAAGTTTGGAAGTGTGATACCTCCTGCTTTGTTTCTTTTGCTGAGGATTGTTTTGGCTATTTGTGGTTGTTTATGCTTCCATATGAATTTCTGTATTGCCATGTACAAGTCTGAGAAGAATGATGTTGATAATTTAATGTGTATTACATTAAATCTATAGATTGCCTTGGTAGGATGTCCATCTTAACAATCCATGAGCCTGAAATATTTTTCCATTTGTGTCATCTTTGATTTCTTTGAGAAATATTTTGTAGTTTTCATTGTAAAGGTTTTTTATTTTTCTGGTTAGGAAGATGCTGAGGTATTTCATTTTTTGTTATTGTTACAATTATGAATGGAATTGTGCTTTTAATTTCATTATCTGTCTGTTTGTTGCTGGTATATAAGAACGTGAATGTCCTTTGCACATTGATTTGTACCATGAGACTTTGCCAAAGTACTTTATCAGCACAAGAAAATTTTTGACAAATTCTCTTGGATTTTAAAGGTATAGAATTATATTATCAGCAAAGAGGGATAACTTTACTTCCTCTTTTCCTATTTGGATGCCTCTAATTTCCTTCTCTCTTATTGCTCTAGATGAAATTCCAACACTGTGTTGAACAAGAGGGGTCAAAATGGGCAACCTTGTCTTGTTCCAGTTTTCAGGGGAAATGCTTGCAATTTCTCTCCATTTAGCAATATGGTGGCTGTTGATTTATCATAGATGGCCCTTACTATTTTGAGGTATGTTCCCTCTATGCCTAAGTGTTCAAGGGTTTTTTTAATAAAGAAAGGATGCTGGATTTTATCAAAAGCTTTTCTGTGTCTAATCATATAATCATGTGAATTCTATTTTTACATATGTTGATGTATTTAATTGCATTTATGTTCTTGCAGATGTTGAACCAGCACTGCATCCCAGGGATGAAACCTACTTGGTCTTGGTGGGTGATTTTTGAGATGTGTCATTGGATCCAATTTGCTAGAATCTTGTTGAGTATTTTGCATTTATGTTCATCAGGGAGATTGGCCTGTAGTTCTTTTTCTTTGTAGGATCTTTACCCAGATTGGGTATCAGTGTGATGCTAGCCTCATAAACAGGTTTGAGGAGAGTTCCGTCTTTTTCAATTGCTGGGAATATTTTCAATAGGGTTGGTATCAGCTCCTCCTTGTATGTTTTGTAGAATTCAGCTAGAAAGGCATCTGGTCCAGCACTTTTTAATGTAGGTAGTATTCTTATGATGGAGTCAATATCCTGGATTGTTATTTGTTTATGTACTGTCTTAATTCCTTCTTGTTTCAACCTTGGGAGGTTGTGTGATGTCGGAAAGTCTTTCATTTCATTTAGGTTTTTGAGTTTGTTTCCATGCAATTGTGCATAGTAATCTCTGAGAGTTTTTTGTATTTCTTTGGGCATCCTTTGTGATTAGATTTTTTGCATTTCTGATTATGTTTATTTGGGCTTTTTCTCTTTTTTTTCTTTTTTTGGTCAATTTGACTAGTGGTCCATCCATCTTGTTTGTCCTTTCAAAGAACCAGCTTTTTGTTTCACTGATTTTTTTCTACTATATCTTTGTCTTCTATGTCCCGTGTTTGGACTTTTACATTGGTGATCTGAATTCTTCTGCTGAAGTTAGGGTCATGTTTTCTTCAGCTCCCTTAGGTGATTGGTTAGGCTGTTAAGCTGTGATCGTTCCATTTTCTTGATGTGTGTTCACAAAGAAATGAATTATCCTCTCAGTAGTGTTTTCATGGCATCACAGAGGTTTTGTAAGATGTTTCTTCATTTGTTTCCAGAAATCTTAATTTCTGGCTTGATTTCTGTGTTGACACAGGAGTTGTTCAGTATCATAGTGTTTAGTGTCCATGTCTTTGTGGGTTTTGGGGGAACTTTGTTGGTATTGATATTTATTTTTATTCCACTGTGATCTGAGAAGGTGCATGGCAGTATTTTGATCTTATAGAATATGTTTATGCTTGATTTATGGGTGAGAATGTGGTCAATTTTGGAGTACATTCCACATGGTGAAGAATAGAATGTATATCCATGGATGTTGGGTGGAGTGCTCTATAGGTATTTATTAAGTCCATTTATTCAAGTGTGAAGTTGAGGTTTTAGATCTCCTTGTTGATTTTTTTTTTGCCTTGATGAGCTATCTATGATTGTTGGTGGGGATTTAAGTCCCCAGCTTTGATAGTGTTAAAGTCAATATCTTTTTTTTTAGTTTACCTAGAAGCTGCCTTATAAAAATTGGTGCTCCTATGTTGGATGCATATGTGTTTAGGATGGATAATTCTTGTTGATGAATTGAACCTTTTATCATTATGTAGTGACCTTCCATGTTTTTTTCAATTTTTGATAGTTTAAAGATTATTTTTTCTGATAGTAAAGTCACAACTCATGCTTTCTTTTGTGTTCAGTTCACCTGCAAATTTGTTTTCCATCCTCTAACCTTGAGTCTGTGGGTATCCATTCTGGTGAGATGAGTTTCCTGGAGATAGTAGTTGCATCACAATTTTTATCCAGTTTGCCATTCTATGTTTTTTCAGGGATGCATTTAGTCCATTCACATTCAGGCTAATTATTGAGATGTGAGAGTTTATCCCTGTCATGAAGTTCTTATAAAGTTTGTTGTAGCTGTTATCATTTGTTTGTTGGTGTTCTTTTGATATATGTATGTGCTTTCAATCTTTTTCCTGTATCCTTGGGAAGGGCATGGATGTTCATTTTTTTCTTTCTTCAGTGCTTAATATTTTCTTAATTGTCTCTTGTAGAGCTAGTCTGGAGGTGTCATAAACTCTTAGGGATTGATTGGTTGGGAAGGATTTTAATTCTCCATCGTTGATGAAGCTTAGCTTAACTGAGTAGAAAATTCTTAGTTGGAACTGTTTATTTTTGAGAATTTTGAAGCTTGAACTCCAGTCTCATCTAGCCTCTATTTTCTGTAGCTAAGTCTGCTGCTATTCCAATTGGTCTTCTCTGATAGGTAGTCTGACCTTTCTCTCTTGCTGCCTTTAGAATTTTTAAAATTTTATATCTACTTATATAAGTGAAGTACTATATATCTAGGAGTTGGTCTTCTCATTTGATGCCTTACAGGGGTTCTCTGAATCTCTTGTGTTTGAATGGTCATGTTTCTGATGAGATGAGTGAAGTTTTCCTGAATAATTTCCTAGAATGTTTGTTTCAGGGTGGTCTCTATCTTCCTTAGGAATGTCAATTAGGCATAGGTTTGGCTTCTTGATATAATCAAACATCTCTTGGAGTCTTTTTTCCATCTTTTTAAGCTCCCTTTCCATGTTTTTTAACAGTTTGTGTTAGTTCCATATTTTGATCCTCAAGTTCTGAGATTCTTTCTTCTCTTGGTTAATTCTGCTTTCCACGCTTGTCAGTTTGTTATTTATCTTGTTTACTGAATTCTTGATTGCTGTCGTCTCAGTTATCGATGTCTTCATTCTTTCCTTTTGTCTCTCCTCATTTCTATTCATCTTCTCTATCAATATCTTGATGTCTAGGTTTGTGGTTTGAGACCAGTCATTCTGGGGGCTCTTCATTATTTGAGTTCCAAACTCTGTATTCTCAGGTGCTGTCTTCCCAGGTGTCTGATGGTACCTGTATTCTTCCTTTGGTTTTTCTTCATTTGTGATGGTTTTCCTCTCCCTTTCCCTTCATCTTTAATTCCGTTACTCAGTGATGGGGAGATAGCTTTCAGTTCTGTTTTTTCAGTCCTCTATTCTTCCTTATGTAGGTCCTCTGAATTTGTACAGTTTTAAAGCTGGACTGGGGGTGGGGAGGCTGTACTGTCTTTTGCAATTTTGGATTTGATTAAAGTGTAGTGAGGGGAGTTATGGTTCAGAAGCTATCTGCAGATCACAGTATCCACTGACTGGTATGTGGGACTCCTGGAACCCATTTTCCACCACCTTAAAATATGTCCATGTGGTAGGAGTATGTATGCTCCCTGAAATTAAATGAGAGAAAGAAAAGGAAAGTAACAAAGAAAGGAAGAAGGGAGATTAACGGGAGATGAAGAGACAGAAGAAGAAGGAATACAGGCACACAAGCTAATGGATATACAAAGAAACAAACAAAAACACAAAAATAAACACACAAAAAAACCCTGATGATGCACTTGTCCTCAAAAATCCCCATACACAAGCAAATAAACTAAAAAACTAAAACAACAGCAACAAAGTAACAAAACCATAAACAAAAAACAGGAAAAAAGATCTCTCTCCTGTGGCCACTTCTGGAACTTCAGGTTTCTTTCCCGTTTTTTTTCCTACTGGAGAGTCCCAAGTACCACTGCTGCTTCTGGCTGCAGCAGATGTAGGGAATAAGCTCTAGTCTCCAGCCCCTCCTTTCTGCTCTCTGCAGACCAATTAAGGTGCTCTCACTGACATCCCACAGACTACTGGGGGAGGAGGGTGAATCAGACCCAGATTCACACTCATCCTATGCTACTGCTGTTTGCCGCTAGGTCTCCCGTTTCGATCAGGTGTGCCTGTGCCTGGTCCAACATGAGGGTGGGTACCTGTCTCCCTGTGTCTACTCCTGAAGTATCCTTTAAGGGCCAGCAACGGCTGATCCCAGAGGAGTGTGGAGATCACCTATGTGTCACAGGTTGGAGGCTGATTAGAGTTGGGCAGGCCCAAACAGGTCTTGGGAACAGAAACAATGGTGGCTGGTGGTGTTTCCTCTTCTGCAGCAGTGGTGGTGGCAGGGCTCAGCTCCAGGTTTCCACCCAGTGCCTTCTCCGTAGTTCCTGGCCGGTGCCTGGTCCGCTGCTGCAGGTGGCCTGCTGCACAGATGGTGGTGTGGGTCAGGTGCCAGGTGTCTAGGGGCAGCTGATCTCTGCTGCTTTTGCCAGAGAGCTACCCTGGGAATGGCAGACAATCTTATGCAACTAGGGCTCCGATCTCAGAGCAGTGGTGGGTGGCAGCCACCTCCTGAAGGGAACCCCAAGTGCTTGATCCAGAATCTTCCCTCAGATGGACATTTGCTTGCCCACCTACACACACCCACACAAGTGGACTTGTCTTTATGGACACTTGCCCATGCAGAGACTCACACTCCCACCAGTTCTGTCGCCATCTTCTGACAATCCTCAGGTATACATTTTTAACCTCCATTTAACAGATGAGATCAGTGAGCTTCAAAAAATTTAAGTTATATCGCTAAATATTTGGGCCAAGCCTCCCTGATGCCAAAATCCATGACTTCTTGATGATCAGATTTCATGCACATCTCTCTCAGAGACAACAAAGCCACTCTTAGAGACTGTGACATAACTCCTTGCCCTTGCTAACGTATGTCTGATAGCATTTGAAAACTGTAGGGACTTGTAGCAGATGTTGAATAAGTGGGGAAAGAAATGAATCTGTTTTTACATATTGCTCATGAACAACAGAAGAGCAATCTACCAGAGTATCATTTCTGTAAGACAAACAATGAGGTAAACCATTTAAATAAATGCTTTGGTTTGGAGAGGTCAAAATAGTGAAATTGATGGCCCAGCAGACAATCTTTCTTTTGCTTATTTTTTTCCTTTTCCAAAGTACTTTGTATTGTTTTATATGTCCTTGGAGAAACTATGAGTTTAATATTTAGTCTATTTAATATTTTAACTCTAAGCTATTGTTCACTGAGGCAGAAATTTGGATACTGAAGTCATATAGCTATGTCCTATTAGAAGGCTAAGGAACCTACTTACAATCTCAGAATGTTGATGTGAGCCATTTGCTGTGAATTGCAATGAAGCAGAAAATGCATTTTAGATTTTGCTGTATTAGAGATAATAGAACTACTTTGCTCAAGAATCAAGAGATAATTTAAATATAATTTTTTGCTTCATATACAATCTTACTATATGGCTTTGAGTGACTTGTATTATATAATGCTTATCTCTGCAGTTTTAATGTGACAAGGACATTTTATTAGCTTAAAATGTCGGTTTCTCAGATGTACTCTCATACAACCCCCCCACATAACCCCATCCTACCCCTGTTTTTATGGAACTGGATTTCCTTTTTTGTTGTTGTTTTTCTGACGTCTGCCTCAAAGACAGTTCTTGACCTCTCACTGATGTGTCAGTGCTATGCTCTGACAGCTGTCACAAATTTGCAACTCTGCTATGTTTGTGTAATGTCTCTTGACTTCACCTTTTTCCATGTTTTTGATGCCACTTGCTCAGCTTAATTTACTGGTGATGTGAATCAAATTAGTCCTCTTACACATTCGTGAAACAAAGTAGCGTTGAGGCAGGGGCCCTTCTAAAATAAAGAGATAAGGACTTTCCCAGAATATTAAAAAAATGTGTTAGAGAGAAAATGATGTGGCATAGTCAATGTCTAATTGTGCAAGAGTAACCTAGTTACAACCTTGTGCCATAAAATACTCAATAAAAAATTCAGGTTGCCCTATAAGGGAGACGAGGGGTTAAAATGTAATATAAGGCAATGCCCTGCTGCATTCAGGGCTCAGCCTTTGGATGTGAAGCCACTAGGCCATTGCCAGCACAAATAAATGCTGCTTCCTGGCCAAACAAAACAAAACAAAACAAAACAAAACAAAACAAAACAAAAAAACCTTGGTGTCTCATCTCTCTCTGTAAAAGATCCTGTCACAAAGAGAAAAGACAGGAAAGCCCAACCATGAGAGAGGTTTGAAGAACTAGTGGTTGTGGTATTCCATGCTTAAAAGAATGTATTTTTTTTTAGGTCTGACTGATTATAACTCTACTTCACTTTGTGATGTATCTTGTCTTGAGGATAGCACAATAGTTTGTATATAAACCATAGTATTATTCTATTGATAAATTTCAAACAATAAAAATTCATAATACTATAAGGTGAATAATTCATTATTCTTACACATAGGAACCCTTAGGAATGTCCATAATGTATTTTAGGACACTTTCTGAAATGGGCATTTGAAATTCAATTTGTAATTTTTATGTCATCCAATCAGTAAGTTTTAGTGGAAATGCCATCATGATAATTTCCTTGGATAATCTTTAATTAACCTCTGCTTCTACATTCTACTCTATCAGTAAGGCCATTTTACCTCCTCAATGAGGTAAGTTAAGCTTTATTTATTCAAATGCATTTATTATGTGTGTGTACATGTGTGCTACATGCAGTAAGTTATAAAGGTTAACAAAAAGAACCTGTGGCCTTAAAGATACTACTATTTAGTAAAATAATCTGATAACTTTTATCCAAGATGTTCTAACACTAAAACAGCAAAAAAAAACTAACATAACTAACTCCATTTGCTTTAAGGAGCCTTTACCCATTCCTGCATATATGCTAGAAAAATATAGAACCTTGAGATAAAATGCAAAACCAGCAATCCTGTAGTTTTTTATTTTTATTTTTAGATTAATTCCAGGATTAAAGAGGAAGTATATACACAATTAACTATATGTTCTTAAAAACTTGTAGGAACATTGTGACCTGACCAAGCACAACGAAACTTCTCAACCTCCTAAGACCCTCACTGGTGCCCAGACATCTGCAGCTGTCAGTCACTTCTTGTTCACAACCCTTTTCTCTTCTTTCTGCCTTTAACATAAAAAAGCCTGAAATTTGAATTGACTTAAGATGGTTCTTTAGGACATTATTCTACCACCTTCCCAGTTTTGCTGGCTTTCAGAAATAAAGTTGCCTTCTTTGTTCCAACATCTTGTCTCTTGACTTATTAGTTATCGTGGGGCGAACAGTATGAATTTGGACTTGATGACAATGGCAGTTCAGCCAGGAGTGACTGCCAGTAGCCAGCTGGCACCAGCTGGGAAATTCTAGAGTACAACTCCAGTAGCTGCCAGAGCCTTTTTTGTCCAGGGATGCCCCCACTCGCTTAGCTCCTTTGGTGGTGATGGCTGCTGCTATGCATATGGTTGGAACAAGGACTCAGCAAACCTCTATGAGTCAAGAGAACAAATTGAATATAGGGTAAGTCACTCAGATGTATACAGCTGAGATTTTCCTTCCTCCTAAGTCTGGGCTTGTTCTTTGAACTAGTCATTTGTTTTGTATCAAAGTACCCTGGTGGAGAGGGAGAATAGTTGTTGGACTTTTGCCAACAAGATCAAGTTCATTTATTTGACTGTTCACTTATTTTTCATATGTCTGTCTTTGTGGGTCTCAGGCTATGTATTTTTAAACATGGGAAAGTTGACCAGGCATGGTGGCTCAGCCTGTAATCCCAGCACTTTGGAAGTCCAGAATGAGAGGACTGCCTGAGCCGGGGGGGTTTGTGACCAGCCTAGGCAACTTGGTGAGATCTTGTCTCTACAATAAATCACAAAAAAATTAGCCAAATATGGTGGTACGTATCTGTAGTTCCACTAAGAGGGAAGGATCACCTAAGTCCAGCAGGTTGAGGCTGTGGTGGCCATGAGCGTGCCACTGCAATCCAGCCTGGATGGCAGAGTGAGACTCCAACTCAAAAAAAAAAAAAAAAAGAAGAAGAAGGAGGTAGAACTTAAGATGGTGGCTGATGGTTTGGGCTGTAAGAATCTCTGTGGAGGCAAGTGACAATAAAGACTCTGTGTGAGTGGGTGGGCGCTGGTGGGAGCATGGAAGTCTGCATGCACCCAGGTGACCCCTCTGAGGGTGACTGCAAAGCCCCCACTGCCCTGAAATTAGAGAGTAGCTTGCAAGATCACATGCAGAAATGCCTGCAGGAACATGCCTGAGAAAAGCCTGCTGAAATCAGCTGATTCCCAGTGCCTGGCACTGGGCACACACCATGACCTGGCACTGGGCACACACTATCACCTGTCATACCAGACCAGCTGGAGCGCAGGATCTGATTATTGGAGAGAAAGCATGGGGAATCTGGAGAGGGATACTTGCCTAGTGAGGAGCCACCCACTGCAGCCATTTTCCAGGCAGATTTGCATTGCCCTGCCCAGTGCCCCGCCCCCAGCCTCCAACTTGTGCCTAAGTGACAAAGACAAACTATTGCCCCAGGTGCTCCCTCACCATTGATGTCGGAGAGAGACTGCTCTGGGCTTTGTCTCCCTGCTTCAGCACTTAGCAAGGTACTGGAAGGGACTGCAGATAGAGTCCAGAGATCCCATCTCTATGAATGGCAGATCAACTACTCAGGGCTGGATCGTGGTCCAGAGGAAATATCCTGAGAGTACAAACTTCAGAGGGACCTGATGAATGCTGAGTTCCAGGTACCCCACCCCCTACCTTGATCCAGTCGTGGGATAAAGGGTGTGGCCAGAAAAGATCAAGGAAGAACTCCAAAGAGATTAGTGGTGAGTCCAGGGCTGACCCAAACCCCCTCATCCCCAGCAATCCTCTAAACATCAGTTCCACACAACTGGGCTATGACTGAGAGGGACAAACCCAGACAGAGCCTGGACATCAGTCGTAATAGGAAAACCCTATTCCAGGATAGGCCTGGCTGGGACAACCTCATGAGAGTACATACCTGGGGAAGAGGCTATCCTGTACATCCCCACCAGAGATCTCCCTGACCATACGAGAGTGGGAGGGGAGGACTTCAACCCCACCCAGCTCCACTGCTTCTCCTCCTTCTCTGCTTTGTTCCCTGAGGAGAGAGTAAAAGAGGTGGCTCTGCAGGAGAGATCTGATTAGAGGAACAATTACAGAGCTTGCCACAAGAGGACAGGTTTGTTGTTGGTGGTGGTGGTGGTTTGTTTTTAAAATTTTCATTTTTGGGGGGGTCATCTATTTTAATGAAACTTACTATTTTTATATATATACAAAAAGAAAAAAATAGATATTACAGCTTAATAAAAAGTACACATGAACACAGTGGGCTGGAAGTGGGATACCTACCTGGCAGCACACCCACCCTGATGTGCATCTGAGACCCAGGAAAGAACGGTGGGAAGGAGGCAGGCTCAGCCTAGAGCTGCCCTAGTCTCCTCCTCAGGGGTTCAGTGCAGCTGGACCCTGACATTCAACCCTTTATGTCCTTTCTCCTGGTCAGGAGGTGGTTGGAGAGGGGGGTGGGGATGAGGAGAGGGGGATACAGGACAGGATGGAAAGAGAGCTCCCATAGAAGGGAAGCTAGGGTGAAGAACTAGCAGTACACAGGAGCCAGAAACTTCTGTCTGTAATCCTGCAATCTGCCAAGGGCAGAGAAGGAAGAGGATGGGGGAACTGGGGGGTTGAGGGGTGGAGGCAACAGATTCACCTCTCCTGTCTTTTTGGACAGTTCTACTCCTTTATGTTACTCCTAGCCTGAGACAGGCTTAGAGAGGTTCCAGTGACTGGCAAACCGTTGTGAAAGAAATGACCTGGGAAGGCAGGACAAGCTGGGTGCCCCTCAGTAGGACACGGCTCCTGCCTCCCGGGGTGTAATGAACAGGACATTGGCTTTGGCATTGATGCAGTAGGTGATGACGAGAGAGAAGGCAAGGATGCCGAAGCCCACCATGAGGGTGATAAACTCAAGCTTTCAATTATTTTTTAATTTTAAAAATTTTCTGTTTGTTAGTTCATCTGTTTTTAAAATTTTTTTCTTTGTGCATGAATGTGTACTTGAAGCTTTGATCTGCATCCCTCTCCAAAATATTTTTCTTTCCTTTTTCCATTTCTTTCTTCTTTTGTCATTCTCTGTTTATGTGTGTATGTGAATGATTGAGTGTTCATCTTTTGATTTTGTAGCTGGTTTTTGTTCTTTTGTTCTTCTGGTTTTTTTAATATTCTTTTTTAATAGTTTAAGGGGTGTGTCAATATATGTATGAGGGTTCCACCTGAATCCCACTCCTTTTTTTCTCTTATCCTACCCCCCTACAGTCTTTTTGTCTTTCTTCTCTATTCGCTTTGTAGTAGGTATGTGTGTGTGTTTAGTTTTCTTGGTTTTTTTTGTTGTTGTGGTGGTGGTGGTGGTTTGTTTTGTTTTGCTTTGTTGTTATTCCAGATTGTTTTGTAGTATGTGTTGGTTTCTGCTTTGCATCATCATAAAGAGTGGTGGTGGGGAGCGGATCTCAGGGAACATACCACAATAAGTGAACATTTTAATTTGAAAGTAGCATCTGATTCCTATCAGCCCATCACCACTTTACTCAGATTTCAAAAACTACAAGAGACAACAAAGCTTCCCATCCACCATTCTATTTTAAAATAGAACAAATCCAGAGCCTGGATCAGGGAAGAATGGAGGAGAGAGCAAACATCATAGGGAAAGCCTCTCCCACTGACACTGAATAACAGAACTAAAGAAAAAAAGAAGAGATCTGTCACAAATGAGGAAAAGACAAAGGAAGACATTGGACATTTCCATGTCTACCAAAAACAAAACTCCTGAGAAATCAGACCTTGGTGCCCAAACAATGGAAGTCATCAATGACTGACCCCAGAAAGTGATAGGGATCAGGGAATGGTTGGAAAGAGTGAATAAGACTCAAGAAAGACAAAATGTAACACTGAAAGAACTTGTAACAGAGATTCTGGCAATAAAACATTTCATCCAGGAAATAAATAACAAGATGACAAGCATGGAAAGTAGAATTAATCTGGTTGAGAAGAATCTCAGAACTTGAAGACCAGAACATGGGATTAACCTGATCTGTTAAAAACATAGGAGACTCAGAAAGAAATAACAAAGTCTACAAGAGATGTGCAATTATATCAAGACATCAAACCTATGCCTGATTGGTATCCAGAAGAAGAAAGGGAAAATGAGAACAACTTGGAACAAGTATTCCAGGAGATAATCCAAGAAAACTTTTCCCATCTCACCAGAGATGTGACCAGCCAAGCACAAGAGATACAGAGAACCACCACAAGACATCAAATGAGAAGACCAACCCCTAGACACAGAGTAATTCACATACACAAAGTAGGCCCAAAAGAAAAAATACTAAAGGCAGCAAGAGAAAAAGGTCAGACTACCTAATGGGGAAAACCAATCAGAATAGCAGCAGACCTATTGGCAGAAACACTACAAGCAAGAAGGCACTGGAGCCCTATATTCAAAGTCCTCAAAGAAAAACAATTTCAACCAATAATTTCCTATCCAGCCAAGCTCAGCTTCATCAGTGATGGAGAACTAAAATCCTTCCCAGACATCCAATCCCTAAGAGACCATGCAGCTTCCAGACCAGCTCTACAGGAGACACTTACAAAAGTATTAAGCACAGAAGAAAGAAAGAAAAATGACTACACACTTCCCGAGAACAACAGAGCACAGAATCAACAGAGAATACAGCGCAATAAGAACCTTGAAAACACATGCATACATTAACCCCAAAGTCAAAAGAAAATAAACAAACAAAAACTTTATAAGAACCTCATGACAGGGACAAGCAATCACATTTCAATAATCAGTCTGAATATGAATGGATTAAATGCACCACTGAAAAGACAGAATGGGGACTGGATAAGAAACCATGCCCCCATTATTTGCTGCATCCAGAAGACTCATCTCACTACAATGGCCTAACACAGACTCAAAGTTAAAGAATGGAAAACGAGTTTCCAGGTAAATGGATCACAAAAGGCAGAAGTTGTAATCTTAATATCAGACAAAGCAAACTTTAAGCTATTAAAAATTTAAAAAGATGCAATAGGACACTACATAATGATAAAACATTCAATCGATCAACAAGAACTATCCATCCTAAACATATATGCACCCAACACAGGAGCACTAGTATTTATAAAGCAACTACTAAGTAAACGAAAAAAAGATATTGACTCTAACACTCTCCTAGCAGGGGACTTGAATACTCTGCTGACAGCCCTAAATAGATCATTGAGGCAAAAAATCAACAAGGAGATCCAGAATCTAAACTTGACACTTGACCAAATGGACTTAGTAGACATCTACAGATTATTCCACCCAACAACCACAAAATATACATTCTACTCATCACCACATGGAACACACTCCCAGATAGATCAAGCATATAGTCAAGATAGATCCTTGATTACAAATCAAGCATTTAAAAAATTCCATAAGGTTGAAATCTTACCATGTACATTCTCAGACCACAAAACAGCTTGGTATTGGTCAAAGAACAAGCACATAGACCAATGGAACAGGATAAAGATTCCAGAGTCAAAGTCTCAATTTCTCAACCAACTCATCTTTGACAAAGCCTCCAACAACAACCACTGGGGAGATGAGGATCTATTCATTAAATGGTGCTGGGAAAACTGACTGACCACATGGAGAAGATTGAAACAGGACCTCTACCTATTACCATACACAAAAATTAACTCTAAATGAATCAAAGACCTAAACTTAAAACCTCAAACTATAAGAAGCTTAGAAAATTCAGGAGACACGCTTATGGAAATTGGAACTGGGAACCAATTCCTGTTCAGAACCCTAACGGCCAATACCTTAAGAAATAAGATAGACAAGTGGGACCTCATCAAACTATCAAGCTTCTGCAATGCAAAAGAAACCAACAAGAAAGCTGGAGACAGCCCACAGAAAGGAAAAAATATTTGCAAACTTATCTGACAAAGGCCTAACATCTAGTATCTACAAGGAACTCAAACGCAATGAAAGGAAGAAAACAAGCAGGCCCATTAAAAAGTGGGCAAAAGACATAGACACTTCTCAAAAGAAGATATATGGGTAGCCAACAGACAAATGAAAATGTGCTCAGCCTCTCTCATCATCAGAGAAATGCGGATCAAAACCACATTGAGATATCACCTAATCCCAGTAAGAATGGCCATCATTCATAAAACAAACAGATGCTGGCGAGGATGTGGAGAAAAAGGATCGCTTCTACACTGCTGGTGGGAATGCAAACTAGTGCAACCTCTTTGGGAGACAGTGTGGTGATTTCTGAAAGAACTAGAAATTGACCTTCTCTATGACCCAGCAATTCCCTATTGGGAATATACCTGGAGGAACTCAAATTATTCTACAAAAAATATACCTGCACACGTATGTTTGTTGCATCTCTATTGATAATAGCAAAAACAGGGAACCAATCGTGTTGCCCATCGAAGCTGGAGTGGATTAAAAAAATACGGTACATATACACAATAGAATATTATGCAGCCATAAATAATGACAAATATATGAACTTTGCAGCAACTTGGATGGATTTGGAGTTGTTCATACCCAGTGATTTATCACAGAAACAAAGAATAGAGTTCCATATGTTCTTACTCATAAGCGGACTTTGAACAATTATAAAGCTATAAGAAAGCAATTGGCATTGGGAAACTATCAGGGGAGGGGGGTAGGATTGGCAGTTGAGGGAAACTCCTAGGGGAAAGAGGGGCATACCTCATCAACAAGGGTACCTGAATGATCAATGTTTATATACCTAACCCTGAATTGTACCCCACATCTTTATAATAAAAACTTTTTAAAAAGAAAGAAAGAGAAAATTTGAAGGCTTGCCAGATTTTCTGGGACTCTAGCTTGCTAGATATTATGATCCATTTTTGTGCACATTTAAAAAGGACAGACAAATTACAAATGGTTAACTTTATAACTATAGAGTTAAGTAGAGTCTTCAAAAGGTTTCTGTCTACTGCTTTATTTTCTTTTCTGTCTGCGTTGAATCCACTGTTATTAAGCTAAGCCTGTTGAGAAGAAACTCATGTACCCCTAATTCAAGGTTACTTGCAGAGTTTGTTTTCTCTTATACAGTCTAGCTAAAATGTAAACATTGGAAACACATTTGAAACTAGAGGGGAAAGAGGGTTTAAAAAAATGGTTCTTAAAATCATTCTACCATAGAGATTACTTTACTCAAATTTTGGTCCACAACCATCATTGGATTAGCTATTGAGGCAAATATAGTTTAGTCATATGAACATGTCCCAGTTTTGACAGAGATATAATTTGGATCCAGCTATCTTTTGTAAAGTAGTGAGTTTTTATTGCTATCTCATGTCTAGGGTTCCAAGGTAAAAGCTATAAGATCCGTGTTTGTGTGTGTGTGTGTGTGTGTGTGTGTGTGTGTGTCTGTGTGTTCAGATGCTTGTTTATGTACATGTATTATATTATGTGTTGAGTCTAGCATGCTACTAAATTGGCTTATAAGCAAATGTGTAATTTATTTGGATAATATTTAATTAACCTCTGCTTCTGCATTCTACTCTATCAACAAGGCCATCTCACCTCCTTAATGAGGTAAGTTAAGCTTTATTTATTCAAATGCATTTATTATGTGTGTGTACATGTGTGCTACATGCAGTAAGCTATAAAGGTTAACAAAAAGACTTATTCATAAAGTAAGTCCAAATACTTTTCAGGTTTACATGAATTTTATAATCTTTGATAAATAACATTTTAAAATTATTACTAAAATAGAGATAGAAATGTCCTCATAATTTCCAGCAAATATTTTTATATGGTTTACTAATTACATAAGTTTTATATTTGTCTCTGATAGATATTTTAAGGTGTCGGGATTTGGCATAAACAGTGTAAAACTATAAACCCAGCCAAAAACAAAATGACTTTTGTTTGTGTGATTTTTGACATAGACTAATTTAAGACTGTTGTCTCAATTAAAACAGCTGAAACTTTTTCATTATCAGCAAAATGCCCATGTGAACTTTAAAGTTCTTACTTAGGTGAACAACAGATGCTCACAAGCTTTAAAAATAGTTAAGAGGGTAATAACTTAAAATGATAACTAATTTTGTCTAATATCTAAATTATGTTTTCTAGATAGACTGCTAAAAATGAATAAACTGAGTAAATGTAAATGGGATAAATGTATGTAAGTAAACTATTCATGAATTCAAAATCTTAAAATTATTTTAGAAGCTTATTAAATGTTTAGGTCATTTCTAATTAAGAGAATGTTATGATGTGGAGAAACATGTTTCTAAAATTATGGAGAGGTTTTATCCATAAAATGTTGACATTTAATAGGCAATTCACGGTTTCTCATTTTCTAGGTTTCCTACTAAAATTTAAGTTCTGTATACAAAGTTTTCCAAAAACATATGTTTTTAATGAAAAAATATATAAGAAAGGCAAGCAGTTGTGTTCCTATTGTGAAAAAGAATAGTTCTATGTAAATTGGAAGTTATTTAAAAGTTATTTATGAAAGAAGATAGAACGTAACCAATAAGTAGAATACAGAGATGTGAGGAAAGCTATGGATATGAAGGCATATTTTTGGTAAGGAAGTTTATAAAGAAAAGAAAATAATTTTGTATGAGAAAGAAACTTGTATGATAACTTTGTCCTAAAGTAAAATGACTGGTCAACTAGAAAATATATAGGACAAATCAGAAAGTCCAAGCATGTTGTTGTAAATGGTCTGTATAAGTTGTAATATGGTTTTTGGAAAAATAATTTCTGTTCATATCTTTTGCCCACTTTGTAATGGGACTGTTTTTTTTTTTCTTTTCAGCACATTTGCATTCCTTGTAGATGCTAGATGATAGACCTTTGTCAGTTATACAGTTGGCAAATATTTTTTCTGTCTGTGGGTTATTTCCCTGCTCTCTTGATGGTTTCTTTGGCTTTGCAGAAGCTTGTCAGTTTGATGAGGTCCCACTTGTCTCTG
>NW_007247419.1:156440-195605 GCF_000164805.1 Carlito syrichta
ACTTGCTTCGGGTTTTGATCAGGAATTGGTTGCCAGTTCCAATTTCCATAAGGGTGTCTCCTGCATTTTCTAGGTTCTTATAGTTTGAGGTTTTACATTTAGGTCTCTGATTCATTTAGAGTTGATTTTTGTGTATGGGGATAGGTAGGGGTCCTGTTTCAATCTTCTGTATGTGGTCAGCCAGTTTTCCCAGCACCATTAACTGAATAGGTTCTCATCTCCCCAGTGGCTGGTGGTGGAGGGTTTGTCGAAGATGAGGTGGTTGAGAAATGGAGGTTTCAGTTCTCCAAAGAAGACATATGAGCAGCCAACAGATATATGAAAAAATGTTCAGCCTCACTAGTTATCAAGGAGATGCAAATTAAAACTACACTGAGATACCATGTAACTCCAGTCAGAATGGCCATCATCAATAACTCTAAAAATAACAGATGCTGGAGAGGATGTGGCGGAAAGGGAACACTTCTACACTGTTGGTGGGAATGCAAACTAGTACAGCCTCTGTGGAAAACAGAGTGACGATTCCTAAAAGTTCTAAAAATCGACCTTCTATATGACCCCACAATCTCCCTACTGGGAATATACCCAGAAGAACTCAGGTCACTCTGTTAAAAAAGATACCTGCACAAGTATGTTTATCGCAGCATTGTTCACAATAACAAGAACATGGAACCAACCGTGCTGTCCATCAAAAAAGAACTGGATTTTAAAAATATGGTACATATACACAATGGAATATTACACAGCCATAAAGAACAAAATCATGAACTTTGCAGCAACCTGGAGGGAATTAGAGTCTATAATACTGAGTGATCTTTCACAGAAACAAAGAGCTGAGTATCACATGTTCTCACTCGTAAGTGGACCCTGAAGAGTCACTGCAATACTATAAGAAAAGTATTGACTGTAGTGGGAAACTGTTTGTGGGGGGGGGCAGGGAGGCGGAATTGACAGTAGTGGAAATCTGCCTGGGGAAAGGGGGCACACCTCATCAACAAGGGTACCTGCACAGTGAAAATTTGTATACCTAGGCCTGAAATGTACCCCATAATTTTAAAATAAAAAATTTTTAAAGTTTAAAAGAAAAAGAATTTCTGAAAGAAATTTTGTATATGATTAAGTTAGGTGTAAGTAAAACGGAATTATTTATAATAGTTTTTCTAATGTTGTTTTCCTGTGTTAAAACAAGGTTTTCTTAATATATTAGTATGCTCTTTATGAAATTATAAGAGATTTTAATTTTCAATTCCAGAACTGGTTTATTTTAAAAACTTCTCAAATTTGTATCTCAGAAGTTCAACTTTTATTATGTTTTACTGATTTCAGCTTTTTCTTCCCTTTGGAAGAAAACTCTCATCTTCAAACTTTTCATGTTTTTGTAACTTTTTTCCTCCAGTTCTAACTGCTGCTGTGACCTGATTCAGAAATGTTTTATCCTGAAGATCTAGAAAAGCAATGTTTTCCTCCAGTATCACTTGATTTTGTACTCTTGACTTTTAAAAATATGCCTTAATTGTTCCATGTAATAAGGAAACTTTTCATACTGTTACTGAGAGTCATGTATTCTGTTTAAAGTACTGCGGGTTTTTTTTCTTGTTTTGTTTGTTTTGGGTTTCCTCTACAGTACAAGTTTCACTTGTGATCCTAGTTACACTCTACCTGTATCTGCTTAAATTCAAGTATCCTTTTCATCAGATTTGACTTCCAAATTATCTAAATGGGCTTTCCATAAGGAGAGGCAATCACATTTCAGATTTTCCTCTGCTTTTTTGATAACTGACCTAAGAAACCAAGGTTTTACATTTTAACAAGGTAATTCCTGTGTTGTCTTTCTTAGTTTTTCATTACTTAGAAGAACTGAGATTTAAAAGGATTAAGTTTTTTATACCCATGTTACCTTCTGTATCACTTTGAAAGGTTTTTTTTTTGAGTTGGAGTCTCACTCTGTCACCCAGACTGGAGTGCAGTGGCTGCTCCTGGCCACCGCAGCCTTGACCTGCTGGGCTCCGGCGATCCTTCCACCTCAGCCTTCTGAGTAGCTGGAATTACAGGTGTGCTACCACACCCGGCTGATTTTGGATTTATTGTAGAGATGAGGTCTTGCCAAGTTGCCCAGGCGGGTCTTGAACCTGCGGGCTCAGGAAATCCACCCACCTCAGCCTCCCAAAGGCATGGGATTACAGGCTGAGCCACCGAGCCTGGCTGAAAGTTTTTTTGATTACCACTCTGGGTTGAATGAATTACTATTATTCTGTTTTGATAACATGTTTGATTCTTTTAACATCTTTGATAATGTTCTTAAAATTAAAATTCTAAACTAAGTCTTTGACCTTAGACTCATTGCTAGAGACTTATCAAAGCTATAAGAAACCAATCCCTATAAGGTCATAAAATTATTTTACAACTGCTAGTCAGGTCATGAATACTAGTATCACCATTTCCAGTCCCTTGAAAAGGTCCTGATCAGGTGCTATGAACTAATCCTTGTGCTATTAAATTATAGGATTTTGACTCCAGAGTATAGATATCTCTTTGAAAAAGGAACCAACTGTTGCTAAATCTTAAATGCTGACACCAGTATCTAACACAAAACCTGAGTTAACTAAAGAGCTGAGAAGGGGCAACATTAAAAAATAACAGCTTTTATGAGACACGGGAAAAGGTCTGTATGTAAAGATCCTAAGAATCAATTAATAATTTTGCTTCTACTGAATCCTTGTTGTTAAAGAATGTGAATGCTACCTGAGAGCTTCCTTTTCCTGTCATGGTCAAAACCAGATAGAGCTTATGAACTTGCTAATTCTTTATGTATTGTTTTCTAGAGACCAGAAATCTTTCTTTTTTTCTTTTTGAGCAACTTATAGCTTATGGACTTATTTTTGTTAAGATCACCTTTCTTTCTGTACCCAGTATCTCCAGAACTTGAAAACTGTTCAGTCTCACTGGGTCAACCTGTTTTCCATTGCCAAAACACCGCTGCTAAATCTGTACAGTATCAAGTACCCTCCTTCTACACCCAGGAACTATAATGGAAGAGGTGGGCATGTGAGATTGTAAGGGACAGTTTTGAGGGTTAAAATTAGTTCCAAACCTCTAAATCAATGATCGGTACAGAGTGCTTAAACAACTGATGGCTCAACACAACCTTATAGATAAGTCAATTTTGTAACCTTACTTTTTGACTTTTGGTTTTTGGCTTGTATATTATTAAAAAGTGTTATCAGTTTAATAAGTGCCTTTCTATTCCCATTCCTATTTGGCTTACAACAATTAATTGACTATCTGTATCTTTTTTTTTTTTTTCATCAGAGCCTCACTTAGTCACCCAGGCTGGAATGCAGAGGCATACTCATGGCCACCGCAGCCTCGACCTGCTGGCCTCAGGTGACCTTTCTGCTTCAGCTTTCTAAGTAGTTGGAATTACAGGCATGTGCCACCACACCTGGCTAATTTTATGATTTATTGTAGAGATGAGGTATTGCCCTGTTACTCAGGCTTGTCTACACCCCTGGACTCAGGCAGTCCTCTTGCCTCTGCCTCTCAAAGTAGGCTATAAATATTTTAACTCTAAGTCCTTTGCTCATAGGGGTACCACCAATGACATAATGGACTCAGGGCAGGTGGTCATATAAGTTAACAATGATACAGGACAGCATAGATGCTTGACATTGATGACTCTGGCATATCTTGACCAAAAGAAGAAATTCTAAACAACAACATCAAAAAACTCTAACCCCCCTAACTGACTAATGGACACTCCCCCCCAATCTTGGCCAAGGAGACCCTAGCCATGATGGGACAGGATGTCAGATATACCTCAGTATGCTCTCTCTCTTTTGTGGTTTAGACACAACAACTGACCAGCATTGAGATTAATTTAGAGATCATGGGTCTAACAGAGCAGGCTCTTTGTTGCAATAAGTTACCAGATTACAAACAGGACCTAAGGCCATGCAAAGTAAGGGTTAAGTCACATACCATGTTCCACTAACCACACTACAGTTTTGATTGAATAAGAGACTAATTTCCTTCACTTTCTCCTGATAAAAGAAGACCGCCAACCAGGGACTAGTTCTGGTTGATTGGCAGAAATTACCTACTTGTGTGCCTTTGTATCCTGAAAAGATCCTTTGACATATAGAGTCTAATAGTAGTATATTTAAATGTTAAGTTTCCTAAGGAAAGCATAGGTCATATGTTACATGCATGTTTATTCATTAAGCATGTATCAGGACCACCTTCCTAAACAATCACAGCACCTCCTGTCAACTATGCATGCTTAGCCAAATTGCTGTCATATCCCTACAAGAGCTCTGGATGCAATTGACAATAAGAACAAACTTATTGACTTTCTTATTGGAGCCAATATACCATGTATTCTGTAGTTAACACTCATTTGTCCCCTGATATAAGACGACAATGATGGTTATAGGGATGTCAGGAGAATCTGTGACTCATCCGAGTCTACAATATTTAGATTGTTATCTTGGAGGCCACAATCAATGGGGAAAACTGAAAAGATGAGCCATACTCTAAAAAGAAACATTGTCAAAATATGTCAAGAAATTAATTTGACTTGGGATAAGGTGTTGCCAGTTGCTTTTTGGGGAATTAGAATGGCTTCCCAAAATCATCTTAACTTGAGACCCTTCGAAATATTTTGTGATCGACAATTCTAGGCTGTTTTACCTGATGGGAAAACCAACTAATGATTTAATCTCTTTTAGAGATTTAGCAATTGCTAAATATGTGAAAACTCTAGGCACTATACTAACCTCTGTTTATGAGTTTGCTTCTAGCAGGAAGACTCATCCCATAGACATGGCCATATATCCTTTTTAGCTATATTTTATATCCTTTTTATCCTTCTATCTTCACTAATATAATTTTTGACTTTGACTTAACTATTCTAGGAAACTCTCAGGTATATACAAGATGCTCAATTTAATACTCATTTCAGAAACTTCCACAATTTCATTTAAATAAACAAAATTGTTCAACTTTCCAAAGATAATGTCAAATAATTAACCCTCTGGAACTATTAGAAACCCTATGAAGTTGTTTAAGTATTATTTTTAGAATGCCAGTATCTGACAATCTTGGAGGCCCAGAGAGAACAAAATCAAGTTCTCTTAATCACTATAGCCCAAGGCTTTCAATTCAGAAGCAGTACTTGCTTCTGTAAGCCCTTAGACATGGAGCTTGGGTTATCTCTTGGAACATGATGATTTTAGGTAATTAATTATGTTGGATCTGGATCTTAATTTCTTTGTATTGAAGCTCCTCAAATACCAAGTTAATCTTGTATCCTTCAGTTTTAAAACATCTTGATAGAATCTTTTGATCATCTGATCAGATGTGAAAAGTTCTCTTCTTTGTGTAAAGAGCACTATTATTTGTCTCTCTCTCTCCATTTGGCCTTTTTTATTGTATGTCTATAAAGACAAAGAGAAGAAGATAAACATAGATCTCATTAAGCACATTCTTCACGTCAAACCTGATGAATAAAAAAATCCAAATGGGAGCTTATTCGGTTGCCTTGACTGGAGTGCAGTAGTGCCACCAGAGCTCACTGCAGCATCAAACTCCTTAGTTCAAGCATTTCTCCTTTCTCAACATCCCGAGTAGCTGGGACTACAGGAATCAGCCACTACCCCAGGCTTCAGAGAGTTTCTTATACCAGCATTCTTTGCTCAAACATTATCTCAGTTCATTTATCAAAACTTTCTGAGGAAATTGCATAATTTTGGCTTGTTTCTTTGGTGAACATATGAATCTGAGAGTTATACACTGAAAATACTTTCTGATAAAAAGTGCAAATTATTTAGATAAACAGTTAAAATTTGTGACCCGTCAGCCTGAGGGTCCACAAACATGACATTATAGCAATATATTAAACGGTTCTGTTTTGGTCTAAATTTTAGTCAGTGTTCCCTCAAGGTTCTGACTACTAGTTTATAAATGTATTTATGCTATAACTCATATTTGCATATTTATCTTTTAAATGGCATAATTTCACCACTGATAGTGTAAAATTATAATGACCAGTTTCAAAAACTTGATAGAAACAAACATTATTGCTTGAGAGATGTCTTAGAGTTAAAAGGGAACAACATTTTAAATATCAAATGCAAATGTATTATTTATTTCAAATAAAGTTCAGCATTATCTGAATTAAAACTATAAAATTTAATGTGTTTTTATGGTATTGACAGAGTTGAAAAACCATACCCACAAAATACTAGAATACTTTCACCTTTTAAAAAAGAAATTCCATACAGAGTAGCTAATGCTTCTTAACCCCTTCACTCACTCCCACTAAATCACTCCTTCAGTCCTAAGCAAACACTAAACTATTTTCCATTTCAATAAATTTGGCTATTCTGGACACTTCATAAAAATACAAATATAAAATATATGATCTATTGTGACTAAATTTTTTTCTTAGAAAAATGTTTTCAAGGTTCCTCTCTAGTGTCGCAAGTATCAGTACCTCATTTATGTTACCTCTAAATAATATTTCATTGTACTGGTAACCATTTTTTGTTTATCAATTTCTAGTTTTTGAACATTTCTGATAGCCCCACTTTAAGCTATTAATAAAAGTCAGCTGTGAAAATTTATGTACAATTATTTGTGTGGACATAATTTTTAGTTTTCAGGGTTATCTACCTGGAAGTAGATTTGCTGCATCCTATGATAACTCTTTCTTTACCATTTTTAAAAACTGAAAAAATGGCTTCCAAAGTGGTTGAAACCTTAGTGCATTACCGTTCTTATTTCTCAACACCCTCAGTAACACTTGTTGTAATCTTGTTTTTCCATCCTCATGAGTATGAAATCTTATTTTATTTGTGGTCCCCTTTCCTTCCCTAGTGACTAATGTTTGTAAGCATCTTTTCATGTATTTGTCATTTGTATATAATTTCTTTGAAGAAATGTCTATTCAAATCCTTTGCTTATTTTAAATTAGGTTACATATATTTTTAATATGGATTAATAAAAAATATATTTTTTTACAGAATTCTAAGAGTTTATTATAGAAATCACTTAAAGAATTCATTAGGAATATTATTCTTATTTTAGAATGTTAATCTTATTTTTTATTTTATAGTTTTATACTCAGTCTAGGCCTACATGTTTTATAATACACATCGTCTTTGTTTAGTGTCTCTTTAGATCACAATAACTATATTCCTTTCCTCTTTCTATAGAAATCATCATGGTTTCAGTAGTTTATTGAAGTTCCTTTCTATATGCACAAGTTTTCACTCAGAAACTCAACAAGCTTAAAATTTCAAATTATTATATTCTTATCTATTAGGTATATGGTCATAAATGTGTTGTAAAGATGAAGTAAGGTCTAAGGCAGATTCCATCTATTTACTTAATATTTTGACTTCCAAAGGAATTAGGTTTCCAAAACAAACTACAATTTTGTCAAAATCAAGTGGATTACCTAGGAAAAGATAACCCTGGAAGTTAAACTCTAATCCTGAAAAATCATAAGCAGTTTAAAATTTCCCCAGGCCAATAACTGAGACAGAATGAAAAGAAATGCCTATGTCTTAATAACTAATGCAGGCAATAGCTCCCATAATGATTAAATTACTACATCACTATATAAATTAACCATGTTCTCTGCAACTCTATCTTCTTTCTGAGAGCTCCAGTATAAATAGGTCTTTTAAGAGTTAAAATTAGCATTTTAATCATCTTCCTCTTTCCTCACCACAAACATTATGTAATAACATCAGAAATTCATCTATGTGGTTTCAAATTTTATCTTATCCATTCTGCCTTTCTGATTCAATATCCTAACCTTCTTAATACCCTAATACCTCAATACCCTTGTTCTTCATTTCATTGTCCTCTGTGATTGAAAAAAAATCTAGGTGAACAAACTCCTGTTTTTTTCCCTGCTTGCACTCAAGCAGTTGAGCTCTGTTGGAGTAAATTAAATGTGTGACAAATAAGTATGCTTGTTAATTCACCATCACCCACCTCAAAATGGCAAAAGACAATTCATACTAAATTTCTTCATGCTTTTTAAATTTCATGCTCTTGTGGATAGCTAAACATACCTTTAAGTTGACAACTGAAATGCATACATTTATTAAATTTCAAAGATGTAATCTTTGGCTTATTGCATATTGTATAGATGCTTTAAATAAAATTTTATTAAAACTTCAGAGTGGCAGATTTATCTTGTTCAGTGTAGGTAAAATGTCTGCCATGTAGACTAATTGGCAAGACCAGATGTCATAGTCAAACCAATCAGCTAAATCAGACTTATTTTCTGTCAGAAAACCTTTTACTTCATTTTTCAATTTGAATAGAAATGTTAAGACGTGCCTGAATGACAAGCACATTACTTTTGAATTCTTATTCTAATATAGCTATCTACTAGCTAAAGCATGAAGGCTTGCGATAATGTTGCTATTTTTATGAAATCGCCTACTGTCTCCTTCAATATTTCTTGTTTAGCTCTAATAGGAATTTCTTTCAGAAGCAAATTGCCTCTATTTTTTTTGTCCTAGAAGGCTCCATAAATGTATCATATTAAGTTTGATAATAAGTATGTTTTGTTGTAAAGATTAGGGTGATTGTGAAAGAGGAGATGGAAAAGCAGAATTGAAAAAGGCAACTCTCCTTTAGGAAAGAGTATATATAGAAAAAATGATATTCTGAAACTGATTCACTTAAAATTGTCTCAATAAACTGATTGTCTTGAAAGTCTTATATTTATTTTTATATTTGCACTTTGAAGATCACAGTAATTCTACCACATGCTTGTGTTAATAGAATTGTTGACCCATTTAAGATAATTTTTTGAGATTTTACTGTCCTCAAAATTTACAATGGTGACTCTTTTCTATGTAATTTTTGGTTAATTTCTTTTTTACATATTTATTTTTGATATAACTTAATAAGTCAAAAAGAGTATTTTATTATGTAGGAATTGTAGTTTTAAAAATTATCTTTGAATTATCTTTTGTCTTCTTATTTACTATTAATTATTTTATAACTCAGCATTGGAAAAAAACCCTTATCTCCCACATATTTGTAATTTTGGAGAGTTTTTTATCTCCCTTACATCAATTAAAAAAATCAAAATATTATTTTGTAATATTTTACAGTTTTCAAAAATTCCTTGAGGAACCCTGTCTCTGTCACTATATTATGCCAAGAAATCCTTGCATTGCATTGTTTTATGAAGGAAAAAGATTAGATATGACTTACTGAGGTATTAGATTGTGTTTTGAGTGAAGGTGGGATTAAAAGGACACAAGTAAGACTCCTACTCTGTCTATGGAAACATACCCAAGAAGTTTAATAAATGGCAAAAGTGGAGTTTCATGGTACATTTTTCAGACCTATTTAATAGCATTGAAGGAGGAGTGAAATTTATTGGTCAGAGTTGAAACTGTATTGATTTACTGAATTAAATAGATGGGTTAGAAAGTCCAGGACTATATAAATATAAAATATTTAATCAGACACATTAAATAAAATAATTCTGAGAAAAGTTTACATAAACAAAAGAACAAATTTAGTAATCTAATAATCAATTGTAGGTATTTCATTGACTAAGAAAATGAAAATTTCAGTAAAGCTAAGCTTGGAATGATCATAATTACTTCAAGGGAAATATTTAGTGTATGTTTAATAATACAGGTAGAAATATATATGTGCATTTTTCTTGCTTACTTGCAAACCTCTTAAAGGGTAATAGATTAGTTGGAATATGACATCATTTAAAGGAAATGTGGCTTTAAAAAGGTAGATTTCATTATTACACATGATATTCCTGTATGAAAGCATTGTGTGTACCATATATATAATGTACCCATAATAACTTTTTTAAAAAAACACTTAAAGTAAATAAAAATGTAAAAGAAAAGATAATTTCTCTGTCATGTAAAAGTTTGAGCTGGTGAAGCACCTGCTTCAAGAAGTTATGTGGAGTCCAGTCCAGCTCTTTCTGTGTATGGCTTTACACTCTGTATGGAACGTTTCTCATTTACACAGTGAAAAAGTGTTCATCCCTGAAACTTTATAGCAGCTAGTAGGAAGGTGAAAGGGGGAAATAAAAATTATAGACTCACCTTACAAGGAAATAACCAGGAAATTGTACATATTAACTTCACTTGTATCTTTTGCAGAATACAATCATACTTAGTTACAAAACAAATTTAAAATACCTGGAGCATTCTGGATAAGTATGTGCCCAATATAAATTCAGTGTTGTGAGACTGTACAAACAAATTTATGTATAACTTACAGATTTTGTAATTTGAAAGGTATGAGATTAACTTAAACTGACAAAATCAATAACTCAAAAAAGTCATTGTATATTGAATATATGTAAGTATTTTTTCATATGCTTAGTTGTTTGCTTTTTGCTTTTGTATTTCTAAAGCAATGGTATACTTTACTAAACATTTGCAGAAACAAGAATTCTTTCAAGTCAATGAAAATTTTCATATTGATATTTCTATTAGTTTCTTTAACTGCAAGTCAAACTTTAATTGATACTATAAGGCCTCCAATATATGCCAGAAAAAAAAAGCTTTAATAGGTTGACTAAATTGATATTAAAGTATTTTGCAAATTATTGCAAAGCCTTTACAACTGGATAAGCAAATGGTATGGACATAAAATATCACATATAAATTTAAATAATAAAATTAATATTTCATTATTTTTATTTTGTTGAATAAATTGTTGCAAACAAGTATTTGCACTCAAGTTTTTCTATCTAACAAACTGTGATATTTGGTGGAAAAATATTCAATGTCTTGCCACTATTAAATGCCTATTATTTTCCTTTAATATGGCAAATACCTTGAAATATATTAGTGAACAGACAAATAATTGTTGCATTCATAAAGAATAACATTCTGTTGGAAGACTCTTGCATCTAATTATACACAAATTGTGTTAATAAATTCATAATTGCAAAATAAGATTTTTACTATTAAGAAAACTATTCATATAAATGCATGGAAATAAGTCTTAATTAGGGTAGGGATTAGGGCATGGCTTAAAAGGCTGTTCTATGGAAATGATTTTTTGTCCTAGATTTGAAATTCAGATAAGCAGTAATAATCAATTTAAAAGAAGTTTGAGAAGAATTCAATGGAAAAAAGAAACACATGGCACATGGTCTCTTCTACAAAGAAGGAGGGAACAGAAGAGATTTGTGGGGAAAAAAAAACCTATCATCATTTAGAAATTAATGGAGGGTGCAGAGTGAAATGAATATTAATTTGTTGGCAGATACAAGATCACTCTGGACCATGAAACACATGTCAGTTAATTTTGTTTTTATTCTATTACTTAATCACAGAAGCAGCACATATAGTGGTTAAAATAATTTATTCTGGGATACCAATTCTACTGATCAGTAGCTATGGGACCTTCATTACTTCCTCTTGATAAAATTTTCTTCTTCTGTGAAATGAGATTAATCTACATTATAAGGTTCTTATTGGTATCATTGAATAATATTCTTAAAATATTTTAAACACTGCCCAGATCATAATAAATCTTGTGTAAGTATTTGATAAATACATGTTTTGAAGAGGGTAAAAGGAGAGGTTAGAATGGAAACTATTATTTAAGAAATTAATTTTGCAGTCTAGTCAAGATAGCGGGAGCTCTTAGTTATCTAAATTTTAGAAACTCTGTTCTTGTTTCTAAATGCTGAGCTCGCCTGAGAGCAGCCTTCTTACAACGTTCATGCCTTTGTCACTATGCTGCACCTACAAACTGTGTGCTTTTGTTCATCCTTTGCTCTTCCCTACAAACTGAATTATTCATACAGTTTACACCATTCCCATCCCAGAGAAACACATTCCCCTGAGGGTGTCTTCTCTGTAGACCCAGTGGTTATCAATTGTCTGCAAAATCAAATTGTAAAACAGAATAAAGGCTTTGTGCATAAGTATAATATTTAATTGAGCAGTAGTTTTATTGTGACTATTAACTTTAAATAATAGTGGCATGGTAGTTAAAAAATATGGCAATATGTTTCTGGACAGTTACTAAAGCCCTGCCTATGATCACAAACACCAAGATGTTTTATTTGTCCAATAAAACATGTTGCTCAATTAGAGTTGATCTAGCATTTTCCCATACTTGAACCTCATGTTGTACAGGAAACATTTTCATATTACACACACAAAATCGCCTTTTAAGACATTATATGACAACAAAACTAGTAATGAATTTTAAAAATATGTACTAAAGAATAGACCCAAAATTACTATGGAGAAGAATAAAGATGTAGCTTTTGTTTGTTATCATGAGATATCTTGTATATTTCACAAATTTGATTTTTTCAAAGTATCCAAGGGAAACAATTTATTTTATCAAGAGTTAAAATACATTGCATGTTCTGAAATAAATATATATATAAACGGTCATAAACAGTATCCATACTAACTCAGGGAGACTTTTGTTGTAAAGAAGACACGTTAAAAAAATTCTTTCCGAGTTAAAATGCTTACAAAACTGAAAGTAGAAAACAGATTCGAAATCAGTAAATCAGCACTATGTTATCTTATTCAGTGATGCCTGACTACCAGCACTGGTTAAAATGAATAATTACTTTGAGACTAAGATGTAGATTGTCTTGGCATCCTTCCAAGTCCCTGATTACCTACCTGAATAACATTCAAATTGTAAATTCTATAATTTTAGTAATATTTACATTATATGTGTTTTTCTAGGAATGCATATTTTATCCATACCTGGGTTTATTCATAAAATTATCCAGTTTAGCAAAGTTTTTTTTTGCAAAAAATACATTAATAAAATGGGATTACTGTATTTTTTTATAGCAAATAAGCAAACAACTTACCCCATACTTTTTTTTAGTGTCTGTGTCGTTTGAAAAAGAAAAACTTATTATAATGAAAGTAAGCCTATATGATAGAACAAGCATTGTTCATTGTGATAACATACATTATTGAACATATATTTGATATTATAGAATCTTCTTTAATCATTTTTATTTGAAATACATATTTTACTTGGTAGTATCTGAAAATCATTATTTTTTCATATTTGCTTGCAATGGAAAAATGTTTCCATTTTGAAGCTAAGTTGATTTTATCATTTTCTGAAAATATATTGGAAAAAACATTAATAACTAGCTCCTATTAAAACATTGAATGTTAGCATCTAGCCATTTTAATCTAGTTGCATCTGAGATCATTAGGAAGGATAAACAATGTCTAGAAGCTAAATAAGTCAAAATTATTTCAATTATCTCTTGTAATAATACTCATAATTGAAAAAAAATCCCAGGAAGAATTTTATTTAATCAAAGTCAAGAAAATAATTATCCCGCAAAAATTCTATTGATAAACCATAAAATGGTCTATATTGATTAATTTTCTCAAAGATAACAGGGTCACATTTTGAATCTGCGTCCCAATATTTTCTTGGCAACACACCTGATCAGCACAGATGTTGATTTCACCTGCAGTTCTCAGATTGCCCACTGGGCTAGTTGTGAGGGGCTTGCTTCGCACTACTTACTGATGATCAACATCTTTTTATTATGCATCCATAAAGGACAAACATATGGGTTTCGCAGCAACTTGGATGGGTTTGGAGTCAATCACACTCAGTGATCTATCACAGAAACAAAGAACAGAGTACCATATGTCCTCACTCATAAGTGGATCTTGAACAATTATCATAATATTATAAGAAAAGTATTGGCAGTCGTGGGAAACTGCCAGGAGAGATGGGGTGGGATTGGCAATTGAGGGAAACTGCTAGGGGAAGAGGGACACACCTCATCAACAAGGGTACCTGCATAATCAACGTTTATATACCTAACCCTGAATTGTATCCCACTTCTTTAAAATAAACTTAAAAAAAAAAAAAATGAAGTTGCTTAGATTTTTCAGGCTTCCACTAAATGAATCAGCATCTGGAATATTCAAAACAGTTTCTAAAAATATACCCATGAGAGGAAAAAAAAAGAAATTAGAGGAAATCAAATTGAAACTTGAAATAACCTATAGCAAAATGAAATGGAATGCTGTAGGATGATACATTTTTAAAACATATAAGTATACAACTCTAGAAATCTAAATTATTAGTATTTTATAGAATCCTTGGTGGGTGGAAAATAAATGAAAATGTATGGTTAAATTAATCATAGTTGTTACATACAATTGAGAAAACCTGTTTTAAACCGTATTCTGAAAATGTATATACACATGCCAAACTGATAAAAATCAAGAAAATATGCTATTTATATCAGATACTATATCTTCAAGATTTATTTTCCCATTTTCACTAAATGCTGCTAAACTGCATTTTTTTATTTTAAAAATCAGCTCGTCTCACAAGAAATAACATTTCTATTTTTGTTTAGGTTTGAGTTGAAATTTTTTCAAGTTCCACACACAAGATCAGGTACTCTTTAGATCACCCTAACATAGGTTGTTAGGGCATACAAGGAAGAACCCCCCAAAACAGAATTTTGTTTTTATAACTTATAAAATAATTAATTTAAATATCCAAGTGATAGTCAATTTTTCCCCTCTAAACACCCAATTACTTAGAAAAATACACTTATAAGCAAACAAATAAATAGATAAATTTTCCTTACTGTTATTTTAGGCATGTATCTCAAGCAGGTTGGAACTCTATCTCAACTAAATAGAATAAAAGCTCAGTCATATAATAAGATATTTTAAAAAATTTAATATATAATAGGGTCATTCTTTTTCCACAAAGTGCTAAGGCAATCATGGTTAAACAATAATAGATTTAGAAGACAGACACAACAATATTGATTGTGGTGGATATAGCCAAGGTTGGGAAACTGAAATACCATCACCAGAATAATATCAATACAAATAAAATGCAAGAAAAAATCATAAATTTAGCATGTGTATTTGGTTACTAATTATCTATAGATTAAAGTAAAATGAAGGAAGTTATGAGAGAAAAAGTTTTTGCTGTCTATAACTATGTCCGTGGTAAATAGCAGATTTTTCTTAAGCATGCTATTGGTGCTAAAAACAATTATTTGAGTGAATGAATAGATGAACCCTTGTCTTTCGCTTTGTCTTAAATTACATTTAGTGCAATTCTATAAATAGGACAATATCTCTATGAAAAAAAGTTTGTGCTTTATTGCAGAAATTTTGTGGTTTTACTAACTATTGCTGTGGTGGATAAGATTATTGTGGCCTCTATAATTTAAATTTTAAAATAATAATTTTCTAAGTGATCTCAGGTGGAAAGTCTATTTTCAAAAAAGAAACCATTGTTTCTTTGTCATTTCCTGTTCCCCCTCTACAAAACCTCCCTTCTATAAATGTGGAGATATGGAAAAATGACAGCCTAGTATAGAAGTAATGACTAATTTGCATAAAATCTTTTTTTTTGTTTGTTTTACATTTCTATGTAAGGTTTTCCCAGTTCAAATATGTATAAATATCTTATATCAAATATATATTGGAGACTTCCAGCAAGATGGCGATGGGGCAACCCAGTCTATGAAACCCTCAGCAAAGGAGAACGCTGAGGGTCTCTGGCTTGCTCCCTGGGGGCGGCGGATCCCAACATGGGCAGCCTGCTCTTCACATGGAGCTCGGCCGTCACCACCACTGGGGCATCACAGCGGTCTGGACAGCCACTGCAGTTGCAGACACAGCAGCCACCGGCGCTGTGCGACCTCCGTGGAGGCCATAGCACATCGCGCCACCTGTGCCTGAGGCGATCCACAACTTCGGTCCTTGAAGCCCTTGCAGGCAAGATCTACTGGGATCTCTGCCACCTCTGCTGCCACTGTGATGGCCTACCGGCCATGGGTCTTCTCCTGTGTGTCCTGAGACAGGCTCCCATCTCTGGCCTCTGCCTGACACCTGTCCAGCTCCACCCCCTATGGGGTGAGCAGCTGGGGTAGCGCCACCTGCGATACAAAGTAACAACACTGAAATGGGAGAAACAAGCTTGAAAAACAGACAGAGGCCAGATTTGAATGGTGAACTGAGGGTGATCTGAACTGTCCTTCACAGCAGGCCAGGGGCAACTGACCCTAACTGTGAACTAATTTACCAGCTTGAAAAGACAGTTAGAAATCAGAGCTAAAAGGACATTGAACTTAAATGAAAAGTCTCAGAGTGTGCTTGATTGGTTCTGTTAGTTTAATGACTTAATTCTATTGCTAATGTTTGGTTCCTTTTTTTCCCATTTTTTCTTTTCCTCTTCCTTTTCTTCTCTTTTCTCCTCTCTGTAAACCATATCTTTGTATAGAGGAACAGCACACCAATAAGGTAGTTGATTAGCTTGTATGTTAGCATCATTGTATGTTTTATTTTTTATTTTTTTGTATGGGAGTTGATTACTCTGTAGCCATGGTCTATTGTTTTTAACTGTTTCAGTTTAGGTCTTTCTCTCTCCATTTGTTGGTACACTCGTCTGTTTCTCCTCTTACTCCTCTCTCTCCACCCCCCACTTCCTCCCACTGTCTGCTGCATTCTCTTCCCTCTGCTAACCACATTTTAATTCAGGGAGTAAACCTATAGCCCCACTGCATGGACAGATTACAAGGCAGTGGGAAGTGGGTTTCAGATTATCCATACACCTGTCGGCAAATACCAGGACCTGCAGATAGATTTTGAATCACAGCTCCCCCTTTAAGTAAATCTCAAAACAGGAAAAAGGACCACCCGTAACCTATAGTGCAACTCCAAAATTGAACAAAGGAAGAGGGCATGCATAAAGAATAGGAGATTGAGCAAACAGAAGTAAAAGTAACCCCTCTACCCCTGAATAACAGAATTAAAGAAGACGGTGACGTGGAGGGAAGGAAAAAGTAGGGAGGGGGAAAAACTGCACAAATGAAGAAAAACCAAAAGGAGAATACAGGTCTCAAACAGACCCCTGGGAGATCAGACACTGAGAAAACAGATTCCGGAACACAACCAATGAAGAGCCCCCAGAATGACTGGTCATATGCAACAAACCCAGACATCAAGACATTAATAGAGAGAATTAAAAAAATTGAGGAGAGACAAGAGGAAAATAGGAAGGTGCTGATGTCAGAAATAACAGCAGTAAAGAATACTGTGATGGAAATAAATAACAAACTAATAAGCATGGAAAGCAGAATTAGCCAATCAGAAGATAGAATCTCAGAGCTCGAAGACCAAAACACAGAACTAACCCAAACTGTCAAAAGCAAAGGAAAGAAGCTCAAAAGGACAGAAGAAAACCTTCAAGAGATGAATGATCACTTCAAGAGACCAAACCTAATAGTAATTGGTCTTCCTGAGGCAGAGAGAGAAATAGAGGTCACACTGGAACAAACATTTCATGAAATCATTCAAGAAAACTTCCCTCATCTCATCAAGGATGAAAAAATTCAAACACAAGAGATTTAGAGAACCCCTGCAAGACAACAAATGAGAAGACCAACTCCCAGACATATAATAATTCACCTAAACAAAGTAGCTATAAAAGAAAAAATCCTAAAGGCTGCAAGAGAAAAAGTTCAGACTACGTACCAGGGAAGACCAATTAGAATAACAGCAGATTTATCTACAGAAACCCTCCAGGCTAGGAGAGCTTGGAGCCCTATCTTCAAAGTTCTAAAAGATAAACAATTTCAACCAAGAATAAACTACTCAGCCAAGCTAAGCTTCATCAGTGAGGGAGAATTGAAATCTTTCCCAGATATCCAATCCCTAAGAACCTACGCTGCCACAAGACCACATCTACAAGAAACACTTACGAAAGTATTGAACACAGAAGAAAAGGAAAAAAGAACAACAACGTTCTTCACAAGAGTACAGGCAAAAGATTAAAAACACACATGATCCAACTCTAAAACCAAAAGAAAGACAACACACAAACATGAAGAACAACAGCTCTGTAAGAACATTATGATAGGGATCAAGTCTCACATTTCAATAATTAGTTTGAATATGAATGGACTAAATGCACCACTGAAAAGACACAGAATGGCAAAATGGATAAAACATCACCAGACAACAATCTATTGCCTTCAAGAGACTCACCTCACTAGAAAGGACACTCACAGACTCAAAGTAAGAGGATAGAAAACAAATTTTCAGGCGAATGGAACACAAAAGAAAGGTGGAGTCGCAATCTTAACCTCAGACAGAATAACCTTTAAGCTATCAAAAATGAAAAAAGATACAGAAGGCCACTACATAATGATAAAAGGTTCAATCCATCAACAAGAAATATCCATCCTAAACAAATATGTACCAAACATAGGAGCACCAACTTTGATAAAGCAGCTCCTTAAGATATTGACTCCAATACCATCATAGCTGGGACTTTAATACCCCATTCACAACCCTAGACAGATAATCTGGACAAAAAATCAGCAATGAGATCCAAAATCTCAATGTGACTCTTGATCAAATGGACTTAATTGATACCTACAGAACCCACCATCCAAAGACCACAGAATACACATTCTACTCATCACCCTACATGGAACGTACTCTAAGATCGACCACATACTTGGCCATAAATCAAGCATAAGCAAACGTAAAAGGACTGAAATTTTACCATGCACCTTCTCGGACTACAGTGGAATAAAAATAATCATTAACACCAACAAGGTCCCCCCAAAACCCACAAAGACATGGACACTAAACAGCATGATGCTAAACAACTCCTGGGTTGTTGATGAATCAAAACAGAGATGAAAAGATACCTGGAAACAAATGAAAATGAAGAAACATCTTACCAAAATCTCTGGGATGCTACGAAAGGTGTAGTAAGAGAGAATTTATATCCCTACAAACGTACATGAAGAAAATGGAAGGATCACAAATTAACAGCCTAAGAAGTCACCTAAAAAAGCTGGAAAAACAAGACCACAAAAACCCTAATTTCAGCAGAAGAATCCAGATCACCAAAATAAAAGCCCAAATCCAGGACATAGAAGACAAAAAGATAATACAAAAAAACCAATGAAACAAAAAGCTGGTTCTTCGAAAGGATAAACAAGATCAATGGTCCCCTAGCTAGACTGACCAAGAAAAAGAGAGAAAAAGCCCAAATAAACACAATCAGAAACACAAAAGATGAAGGCACATCTGATCCTGAAAAAACACAAAAGATCATTACTACTACTATGTACACTTGTATGGAAACAAACTTGAAAACCTTTTGGAAATGGAGGACTTTCTGTCATCACACAACCTGCCTAGGTTGAAACAAGAAGAAATTGACATCCTAAATAGACCAATAACAATCAAGGAAATTGACTGCGTAATAAGAAAACTACCTACAAAAAAAAGTCCTGGACCAGATGGCTTTCCAGCAGAATTCTACAAGACATTTAAGGAAGAGTTGACTCTAATCCTGCTGAAGGTATTCCAGGTGATTGAGAAAGATGGAACTCTCCCCAAATCATTTTAGGAAGCTAGCATCACATTGATATCCAAGCCAGGTAAAGATCCAACAAAGAAAGAGAACTATAGGCCAATATCTTTGATGAACATAGATGCTAAAATTCTCAACAAGATCCTAGCAAACCGGATTCAGCAATACATCTCAAAAATCATCCATCATGACCAAGCTGGCTTCATTCCTGGGATGCAAGACTGGCTCAACATTCGCAAAAACATAAATGTAATTAAATACATCAACAGATGTCAAAACAAAACCCACATGATTATATCATTAGATGCAGAAAAAGCTTTTGATAAAATTCAGCACCCCTTCTTGATAAAAACCCTCAAACATCTAGGCATACGGGGAACATACCTCAAAATAGTAAAAGCCATCAATGAGAAACCCACAGCCAGCATACTCCTAAATGGACAAAAACTGGAACCATTTCCCCTGAAAACTGGAACAAGACAAGGATGCCCACTCTCACACCTCCTGTTCAATATAGTATTGGAAGTCCTGGCTAGAGCAATCAGAGAAGAGAAGGCAATCAGGGGCATTCAAATAGGAAAGGAGGAAGTCAAGCTATCTCTCTTTGCAGATGACATGATTGTGTAGCTTGAAAACCCAAGAGAATCTGTCAAAAATCTCCTTATACTGATAAAGGACTTTGGCAAAGTCTCAGGATATAAAACAAATGTGCAAAAGACAATCGCATTTCTTTACACCAATAATAAACAAACAGAAACCCAAATAAAAAGCACAATTCCTTTCACAATAGCCACAAGAAAAATAAAATACCTTGGCATCTTCGTAACCAGAAATGTGAAAGACCTTTACAATGAAAACTACAAAACACTGCTCAAAGAAATGAAAGATGACTCATGCAAGTGGAAAAATATCCCAAGCTCATGGATTCAAAGAATCAACATTGTGAAGATGTCTATCTTACCTAAGGCAATCTACAGATTTAATGCAATACACATCAAAGTACCAGCAACATTCTTCTCAGACCTAGATAAAACAACACAGGAATTCATATGGAAACACAAATGACCAAGAATAGCCAGAACAATCCTCAGCAAGAAAAACAAAGCAGGTAGAATCAAATTACCAGACTTCAAACTTTACTATAAAGCTACAATAATCAAAACAGCTTGGTATTGGTACAGGAACAGGCATATAGACCAATGGAATAGAATTGAGATTCCAGAAGCAAAACCTCACTTTCTCAACCAACTCATCTTTGCCAAAGCCTCCACCACCCACCACTGGAGAGAGGAGAACCTATTCACTAAATGGTGCTGGGAAAACTGGCTGACCACATGCAGAAGATTGAAACAGGACCCCTATTTATCCTCATACACAAAAATTAACTCTAAATGGATCAGAGACCTAAATGTAAAACCTCAAACCATAAGAACCTTAGAAAATGAAGGACATACCCTCATGGAAATTGGAACTGGCATCCAATTCCTGAACAAAACCTGAAACCCACAGGCCATAAGAGATAAGATAGACAAGTGAGACCTCCTTAAACTGACAAGCTTCTGCAAAGCGAAAGAAACCATCAAGAGAGCAGGAAGACAGTCTACACACTGGGAAAAAGTATTTGCTAACTCCAGGTCTGACAAAGGCTTAACATCTTGGATCTATAAGGAACTCAAACATGCTGAAAAGAAAAAAACAAACAACCCCATTTTAAAGTGGGCAAAAGATAATGACAGACACTTCTCAAAGGAAGACATCCAAGCAGACAACAGACACATGAAGAAATGTTCAACCTCACTAATCATCAAGGAGATACAAATCAAAACCACACTGAGATACCACCTAACTCCAGTCAGAATGGCAATTATCAATAACTCAAAAAATAACAGTTGCTGGAGAGGGTGTGGTGAAAAGGGAACACTACTACACTGTTGGTGGGAGTGCAAACTGGTGCAACCTCTGTGGAAAACAGTATGGTGATTCCTAAAAGCTCTAAATATTGACCTCCCATATGACCCCGCAATCCCCCTACTTGGAATATACCCTGAAGAACTCACTCTATAAAAAAGATACCTGCACACAAATGTTTATCGCAGCATTGTTCACAATAGCAAGAACCTGGAAGCAACCATGCTGTCCATCAAAAGAGGACAGGATTAAAAAAATGTGGTACATATACACGATGGAATACTACACAGCCATAAAAAAGAACAAAATTATGAATTTTGCAGCAACCTGGATGGAACTAGAGTCTATAATACTGAGTGATCTCTCATAGAAACAAAGATCTGAGTATCACATGTTCTCACTCATATAGTGGACCTTGAACACCAAACATAATAGTATAAGAAAATGACTGACAGTGGTGGGTAACTATGGCGGGGAGGGGAAGGGAGATGGGATTAACAGTAGTAAATATCTGTCTGGGGACGGGGAGACACTTCTTATCTACAAGGGTGCCTGAACGAAGCATATTTGTATACCTAACCCTTAATGTACCCCACAATATCATAATAAAAAGTATTGATTATTAAAAAAAGAAAATAAAGACAAAGATAAAAAAAGAAAAAAATCCAGATATATATTTATCAAATATAAATACATATTTGATATTAGCTATATCAAATACAGATTAAACGTTAAAAACCTCTAGATTTTGATGCATATACTTTAAACTAGTCAGTCCTCATCCAAAGCTGACATGATAGAAAAAATAATGTCCTCCCAAAGACAACTGAATTCCCAGAATTTATAACTATGTTCTGTTATATGGCAAGGAAGGATTAAGTTTTAGAGGACAGTAAGAGTGAAGATGGAATTAAGTTTGCTAATTTATTTGGCAATTAGAAGATCATCCTGAGTTATCTCAGTGGGCCCAATGTAATCATAAGAATCCTTACATTGGGAAGGAGGTAGATGGTAGAGAAGGAGACTTGGAGAAAATGACTCAGTTTATCCTTGCTGGTGTTGGAGGCAGAAATAGGGCCACAAGACAAGGACTATGGGTAGCTTGTAGAAGTTGTCAAGGCAAGTAAATAAATTCTTCCTCACAGCCTCTAAAAAGTAAAACAGTTCTACTAACACTATGATTTTAGGTAGTAAATTCTAGTTCAGACTTCAGATATAGAAAATTGCAAGATAATAAACTATGTTATTTCAAACAACTATGTTTATAGTTATTTGCTACAGTAGAAAAGGGAACTAATACAACTGGCTAAGTTATTTAATATTAGAAACACCTTATTAACATTGAAGAACATTAATAAGTGTTACATTTTGGTATGAAATAATAGTGAAGGCTTGATTTGAGTCTAACTCACAGTGGTTCTAGTGGTACGACAAATCTCCCCTGTGGTTAATTATCCAACCTCAGAATATATGGAATAATTAGATATATTTTGTGTATAGAAGATTCCAATATTGATTCCTAACCTAAGAATAGATGTTGCTATGATATATGGTAGTCAGGTAATAAATGAAGTCTTACCCTCAGCCCAGATCCCAGTGGGTTCACTGAATCTACAGAACTACAAGGTAGTAATTTACACAGTATCAAGAGCATTATTAGAATAAAACTTACTGGTTTATTTACACTATTCCACAATTTTTTATCTTTGTGCTATAAATTAAGAGCTAATACAATGAGAACTGCTAAGTGAAAACCTCTGAAATCCGTATTAAATCAAAATAATTATATTCCCATAAAGGAACACCAGAAAAGAATGTCATTCTTAAATACATAAAGATGTGAGCATACTGACAAGCTTAATACTGCCAATTAATCTCTCAGTCTTCTCCCTGCAAAATAATAATAATAATAATAATAATAATCTTTAAAATGGATTGCAATATACTCAACCAAATGCAGTCAGACGTTGGTGATATTGCTGGTTAGGTCCTACCACTATAATAAAGCAAACATCACAATAAAGAGAGTCACACAAATTATGGTTTTCTAGTACATATAACAGTTATGTTTATATTATGTTGTAGTTTAAGTGTGCAATAGCATTGTGCTTAAAAAATGTACATAATTTATTTGAAGATGCTTTATTGCTGAAAACGCTTACAATCGTCTGAAACGCCATTGAGTGATTGTCTTTTTGTTGGTGGAAGGTCTTGCCTCAATGTTGATGGCTTCTAACTCATCAGGGTACTAGGTGCTGAAGATTGTGCTGGCTGTGGCAATTTCATAGAGTAAAACAATAATAAATTTTGTCCAGTCAATTGATTCTTCTTTTCACAAAAGTTTCCTCTGTAGCATGCAATGATGTTGAACAGCATTTTACCCACATTACAACTGCTTTCAAAATGGAAGAAAACAGGCTGGACTCGGTGACTGAGGCACTTTGGGAGCCTGAGACGAGTGGATTATTTGAGCATGTGGGTCGAGACCAGCCCAGGCAACTTGGCAAGACATCATCTCTACAATAAACACAAAATAAATTAGTTGTGCGTGATAACACGCGCCTCTAGCTCTGGCTACTTGGAAGGCTGAGGCACAAGGGTCGTTTGAGCCCAGCAGGTCCAGGCTGCAGTGGCTGTGAGTGTGCCACTGCCCTCCAGCCTGGGCAACAGGGTAAGACTTCAACTCAAAAAAAAAAAAGGAAGAAAATCTCAAATCCTGCCCTGCTTTATCAACTAAACTTATGTAACATTTTTAATCTTTTGTTGACATTTCAACAATATCCACAGCATCTTCACCAACAATAGATTCCATCTCAAAATATCACTTTGATCATTCATAAAAGCAACTTAGTTTCAACAGTAGTTTAGACTGTTTTATGTCACATGTCTCATAATAATGATAAATTAAAATTAGTATAATTCTCACTGCATAGTTATGATCCACTCAAAATATATTTTTAACTGTCCAAACAAAATGTTTTCATTAAAATTTTCATTGTATTATTTTAATTATAAGTAGTTTTAACTTTTTTTGGATTAGTGTGTATGTGTGTGTTTGTGTGTGTGTGTGTGTATGTGTGTGTTTGTGTGTGTGTGTGTGTGTGGTGTAGGGTAATTCTGGTCTTTGTGAAAAAATTCCATAAATCACCCTACTTGTTTCCCTGTTCCAGAATTCTAGATTTAATTTTAAGCATGTCAGATTTAAATATATGAGAAAATTTATGTTCTTTTTGGAATTAGATTCTACTTACAAAATTAAACGAAGATAGAACTTAATATGCGGATCTCACAGAGTTAACGGCTCAGCATACACATGTGGAATGCTGTTTATCAAAATCTGTCTAGAAAATATCTTATAATGGCATTTTCATATTCAAGAGCAAGAGGAAACAACTAAAGTACAAATAATAATTTTTATTCAGTCAATAAAATTAGGGAACAAGCTATAATGTCAAATATATGCTAAAGATTCGTAAAATTATTTTTCATGTAAGTTTTTTTTCTTTAATCTAACTCAGGTTTTCATTCGAAAGCAGGTGCCAAGATTATTCTCTAGAGCTATAAACAGCACTAGGATGGCAATTTGAAGCCATCATCTTATAATATGTATTCACTAAATCTCACAGCATAATTGATTGAAGCTTTTTAACCATGCTGTTCTAGCCTAAGATATGAGAGATTTTGTTTCTGGTACCCTTAAAACTGTTTTCGTTTTCAAATTGTTTCTTCCATCAATTTCCTGATATTTGACTGCTTCTGTCTATTTGGAGTCTCCAACTATGATGACCAATAAAGCTGATCATTCCCAAAAGTGATATAGATTTTAAAACCCATTTTACAACTTCCAAAAATTACCTATTTTGTCTTAATTTTTAAAGTTTTAAGCTATAGATGATCTAATAGTAGAGCTATATATTATGAAATACCTGAGTTTCTTTCGAGGCAGCTACTTGAATTTTCTTGTGCCCCAAACTGTAATTTAGACAACAATTATCCCAGATAATTTGCTCAACAGAGAAACAAGAATGGGATAGACACTTTTACCAGGTCCTTACTATTTACATCATTAAAATATTGTTGTTCAGGAGAAAACTTATACTATGAAATGAAAACGCTATACAGGCACATCTCAGTGATATTGTTGGTTTGGTTCCAGGTCACTGCAATAAAGCAAGTATCACAATAAAAATTACACAATTGTGTTTAGCTTCCAGCTGCATATAAAAGTTGTGTTTACACTATACTATAGCATAGTAAGTGTGCAATTGCATTATATCTAAGAAACAATGTGCATACCTTAACTAAAAAAGACTTTATTGAGGACAATCCGAACTATCATCTGAACCTTCAGTGAACTGTAATCTTTATTGATGACGATTCTTGCCTCAGTGTTGATGGCTGCTGAATGATCAGTGTAGTGGTTGCTGAAGATAGAGGTGGCTATGGCAATTATTAATATGAGACAACAACGAAGTTTCCTACATTGAAATGATGCAGATTTTTTTTTTTGTCCCATGAATTGGTGAACTGGGATCCCAAAGGATGTTGCAGTTGAAGCTGCACTGCCAGCCCAGGTGGCTGGGATCGTGATGGCATCTGGATAGGGGAACACAGTGATGCCTGAGAACTCAAGGATGCCAAAAGACACGGAACTCCAAGGATTGTTACAGCTCTCTTAGTTTGAGGGTGGGTAAGCTGAGCCCCGAGAAGTGTTTAAACTCTGTTGGTTTGGTGGGCCAGCAAGCCAGATCCCAGGCTCTTTCAGCTTAGGGGTCCAGCTCTTACAGTCTGGTGAGTGCAGCTGTTCTAGCTTAGCAGCAATTCTAGTTCTGCAGTTATAGGTTTTTGTCTCATGCCCGGGAAGAATGAGGGATGCAGATACTAGACCATGAGTTAGCAGGAATTTATTAGAAGATATAAAATCTCCAGCAGTGAGAGGGAACCCAAAAGAGAGTTGTCCATGAAGCCTCTGCAGTCAAGGGTTTTTACATTCTTGAGAGTGTGCTGACTGGCTGGCAGTAGCATCAATCAGAGAGAAACACCATGGTGTGGGATTGAAATGCACCAACTGGGAGAGGATTGGAAGAGCCAATCAACAAGTGCACAAAAGGGGCAGTGGATGGACCTGGGAACATGTGTTCTCAATCCAGTCCATGGGGGCTTGCAGGAAGTTTTTACTGGTACCCGTTCTAATCTGTCTACCTATCAGGTTTCTCCCTTTCTCCTCTCTCAAACTGACTCTTCCTTTCGCAAAAGATTGCTTTGTAGCTTGCAGTGTGAGGTTGGATAGCATTTTACCCACAGTAGAACTTCTTTTAAAATTAGAGAAAACCTTTCCCAATTCTACTGCTGCTTTACCAATTAAGTTTATGTAATATTCTCTTTCGTTGACACTTTAAAGATGTCCATGGCATGTTCATAAACAATTGGTTTCATCTCAAAAACTACTTTCTTTGATCATACAGAAGAAACAGTTTCTTATTCATTAAAATTTTATCATGAGATTGGAGTGATTTAATAATATCTGCAGACTTTGCCTTTAATTCCAGTATTTTGTTTTTGTTATTTCCACCACATTTGCAGTTACCTTCTCCACAAAAGCCTTAAATTCCTTATTTTCATCCATAAGTGTTGGAATCAGCTTCCTCCAAGTTCCCGTTCATGCTGCTGTTGTGGCCTCCTCCCACGAATCAAGTTTTTTTTAATGGCATGTGGAATGGTGAATCCTTTCCAGAAGGTTTTCAATGTACTTTGCAGAGATCCCACATAGAAATCACAATGTATGGCAGATAGAGCCTTACAAAATGTTTTTCATAAGTAATAAGACTTGAAATAAGACTTCCTTATTACTCCATGGAATATAGAATGGACTTTGTGTTTACAGATATAAAAACAACCTTAGTCTTGTTTATCCCCATCAGAGCCCTTGAGTGACTAGGTGTATTGTTAGTGACACCTAGTCACTATTTTTTTTTAACTAAGCAGTAGGTCTCAATAGTAGGCTTAAAATATTCAGTAAACCATGCTGTAAACGAATGTGATGTCATGCAAGCTTTGTTATTCATTCTAGGACCTTGCTTTGGATACAGCTTTGGCTTAAGGGAATGTTGAGGCTGGTTTCTATTCTTCACATAAAAAATAAACCTAGCATTGTTATCATTTATGTGTTATCACTGGAGTAGTGCTTTTAATTCCCTGTGAGAATTTTGTATTTACAACCTGGCTAACTATTTGTCACAAAAAGTCTAACTGTTGGCCTATCTTGACTGTTGACATTCTTTCCCTGCTAATCTGAATTATTTTTAACTTTTGATTTAAAGTAAGAGACATATAATTCTTCCTATCACTTGAACACTGAGAGATCAATATATAGTTATTAATCAGGCTCATTTCAATATTATTGTGTCTCAGTGGATAGGGTGGCCTGTGGCAAGGTGACAGAGATGAGGGCAATGGCCGTTCTGTGTAGCAGTCAGAACACACACAATATTTGTCAATTAAGTCCATCATTGTGTGATTTGTGGCACTCTAGGATAATTTCAGCAGTAATGGCAAAGATTACTGATCACAGACTACTATATAATAATAATGAAAACATTTGAAAAATTGTTTATATCATTAAAATATGACACAGAAACATAAAATGAGCACATGCTATGGGGAATATGGTGCCTTCAGTTTGTAAATAACTCAGAATCTGTGAAGTACAATAATGCAAAGTACAATAAAACGAGGTATGCCTTACATTTTGCTACACATTTAAAACAAACTGCAGATGTTTTTGCTGTTACTTTCTAAGGGATTTAAAGAAGACTTTCAGTTGGAGGCAATTGACTGAAATAGTCTTTCTTTTGAATTGATTGAGAATAATGCAGACTACAAGTTATCTAATTCTTATCTTTTGTGCTTGTTTTTGGTCAGTTTGTGTTATGAACTGAATGTTTAGCCCCCCGCACCCCCATTTTGCTTGTTGAAACTTATTCCCCACTGTGGTGGTTTTGGAGGTTGGGCCTTTGAGAGGTAATTAGGTCATGAAGGTGGAGCTCTCCTGAACGGGATTAGTGTCCTTATAAAAGTGACCTCCAAATAACTTTCTGGACCTCTTTCTACCATATGAGGATACAAAGAGAACTTTGCAAAACGCAACCCCAGAAAGAACCCTCTTTCATCAGAACCTTACCATGCTGGTACCCTTTTCCCAGACTTCCAGCCTACAGTCCTGTGAAAATTAAATTCTTATTGACTATAAGACACTGAGCCTATGGTAGTTTGTTATAGCAGCCCAAATGGACTCAGACAGTAACTCATGCCATTTTGTTGCCTTTGAGCTCTTATTTGAAAATAATATTTATTTTTTACATTACAATTGTTCAAATTTTGCTTGAATTGCAGTGTTATATTTGTTGTTGGTAAGAAGAATTTATACCAGACTGTGCTAACCGAGGCCCTAGTAGTTCAATTCACAAAGGCTGAGGTCCTATGACTTACTTGGAGACTGTTTATCTTTCCACTACTCATATAATAATAATTACAATAATTCATGCAGTAATTTCCTAAACATACACTGAATTACTGAATTTCTTTTTTTTTCTTTTTTCTTTTCATTTTCTTTTCTTTTCTTTTTTTTTTTTTTTTGGAGGGGGTGGAAAGCAGGATTTATTAAGAGGACAGAAAAGCTCCCAGGGAGGGACCCGAAAGGGTTGCCCTACACTGAATTTCAATTAGTTTCCAGGTTCTGCGTCATGCTAAGTTTTTAAATATTAGAAATAGACACAGTCAGCTCCCCTAATAACTTAAAGTCTTATTAGGTTTTGTGTCTGTGTGCGTGTGATAATGAAAGTTTCATTTTTTAAGTTTTAACTATGGACATTGTGCTAAAATCTCTCTCTCTCTCTCTCTCTCTCTCTCTCTCTCTCTCTCTCATCTATCAATCGATCTACCTATCCATTTATCATCTTTTTATATATCTATCTTGATCAACATGCATGTTATTTACAAATGATATGTTATATAATATCGTTCTCATTTAATTTTTATAAATGCTTATGAACGGATCTACTACCTGTATTTTACAAGTCAGAAATCTGCATCACACTGTGATTAAGTGTACCAAATAGCTCTTGTTTTGCAGATTACCTTGGCTCAAACCCACATTAGTCTGGTAAGAGATGAATTTATTTCTATCTCTTGATTAAAGCCCTCCAGGACATTAGATTCAGCAGTGAGTGGGGCTGTGACCCTTCATACATGAAAGATAGAGAGAAATTTAATTGTTGTTTTCAGAAGTTTTGAGTCTAGCTCTTAATTTCCTGTCTCAGGCTGCTTCAAACTATGGCAAACGCCTTGACAAGAAGACGGTCATGTGTGTGTGGCAGAATTCCCTCCCTCTCCAGGGCCTTTGCTTGCTAAGCACTGTGATACTGCAGAATTTCATTCCATTTCTTAGCCAAACCCTTTTCAAGGACTATGTTTTAGGCAAAGGAAAATATGATTATGAGTTTGACCTTGCAGTTTCCATTCTTAAATGACAACTCTGATGGATTGTCACAAGTACGGCTGGTTTCTCTCCTTTTCAAGCAGAGTCAGTTTGCCTCTGAGAACTAGATTAGCTCACACCCAGATTCTGCAATTTCTTCTATAAAATTGCCTGGTGATCATTAGCATAGCTAGAAAGAACACTTCCTTTTCTGGAAATCTTATTCATTTAGTCTTTACTGTTTCCTTGACTCTTATGTGTCTTTACAAATCTGCTTTGTGTAATGTATTCAGTCTTTAAGGTTCTTAAAACTGAAGCATTGCTCAACATTTAAAACCTTTATTTTAACCTGTGATTTTAAAATTTTGGTATGAGCTCCATTGCATATTATTTTTTCAGCATCTGAAAGGATATACATTTTTCCCTCTGTATAATTATTTTTCTACATGTTTGAGCGAAAACATGCCAGTTTAAAATTCCGTCTTTCCTCCATTCTCCCAATCCTATACTTTTGTTCTTTATTTTCTCCATTGTCTGACTTAAATACATTCTATATCACTTCAACTGTTTTCCAGACTATACACCAGATTTAAAACAACAACAACAAAAACCTCTGTGCTACATCTTTACCTACAAACTGTAGCAATGTTCTAAATTTAGGTCTTGAAGACACTTTAGAAAAACAAAAACAAAACATTTCATTGTGTGAGTTTGTGAAGCTTCAAGTGCATCTTATCCCACATCTTCTCATTTTTTTTCAAGGTTAAGAAAGAAAAGTTTATTTAAAAGTAAGTTAGAGAGAGAAAGAGAAGAAAGAAAGAAGATTCACTTCTCCAAGGTGGGGGAGGGGGACCAAAGCCAGGAAGCATGGTGACAGCCATGGCTCAAAGAGCACATGATGACACCAGAGTCTAGCAAGGCAATGGCCCCTGGTTGCTTGTGGTTGAGTCCTTTTAACCATTCCCCTTGATGGGGGAAGATCATTAGGGTGATTGGGTGGTGGTCTGCTTCCACATCATCACAAAGGGGAAGACAAGTGCAGGTATTGATGATGTCAGGTGATGGACAGCAGGCACATGACTGGGTTAGTCACATGATTGCTGCCATGGTGGGGCTTATCTGTGTCACATAGTTTTAACTGCCAGTTCTCTTGTTTCTTTTGATGTATTTTCCCATCTACTAGCAAGAAAATTCTAATCTTTCTCCAGTCTTCCCACCCTAATTCTGTACCTGCTATTTACAGATACTATAGTTTTTAAGCATGCTCTCAAGTTATTGTATGCATATGATACCTAAACTGCCTCCATTTACATTCTTGTTCCTTTTCTAGCCCTTCAGTGAAAGAATATCCTCTAAGTCTAGTGTTTTCATTTCTTTACTGAAATAATAATCTTTCTACTTCCTAGAGTTCTAACTACATCTATTTTATTGCTTCTACCAAGATTAATTTTCATTTCTCAGATCTTTATTTTCAGCTTATAAACATTCACAAATTCCTCATAATAAAAAATAAATTGTTACCTCAGGGTGTTACAGGCTGTAAAGAGGCTATTTTGGTTATATTAGAACAGTCATTTAGATAAGGCTCAGAAACTTCCATTAAGCTGAGTTGGGCTAAACACAGAAGCAGTTTAAGTTTAAAAGTGAACATTTTATCTTTCCCCCCTTCACTGTCCTTGGATCTAGTAACTGTTGCTGGTACTGAAGAGAACACAACCATCTTCATTGAGCTCCCTGATAAGCAGGTGACACACACAAGAAGATTGTACATCCCTGGAAAAGCCTCCATCGGATGTAGAAATGGACCCTGATGAAACTTTCTAAAACCCAGAAAAGTATCTGTTCCCTTAGTCTCTAAATGACAGGTGCTTTCTTTCATGTCTTTGTATTAATTTTATGTATAATGTTTAATCAAGACTTGTGAACCAGAATACCCAGAATATGCAACAAACAAACAAACAAACAAGAAAACAACCTGTAGCCAACTGGAAAATACACAGCTCAAAATTGTTCAAGGTAATTATAATTGATAAGAATGGCAGAACTGATTTAATCTGAGCAACAAATTGTGACACACTAAGGTCTAAACACTGATTAAGAAAGAAACTGAGTAATGGTCATAAGACATGTAATCATTATTGGTCAATAGTGGGGAAAATATAAGAAACTGTGTTTTATTATAAATACTGAATGAAAACTCTACTTAACTGACAGGTTTTTGGTGGATACACAGTCTGTTTCTTGATCCCATGATATCAGAATAAAACTCTTTACTTCTCCCAGCTTTCTGCCTCTGGTATTTGATTGACTGTGAGGAAAGCAGCCAAATTGTTAGATTGCTGGATCAGTACCTTTTGGCCCAGATACCTTGTCAGAAGTGTTTGTTTTAAGAGCAGTGCATGTAATAAGAGTCCATGAGTGAAAATGCATTTCCAGAAAAATAAACACAAAGTGTTAGCAAGTTTAAGTTTAAGCATACAATTTTGAAAAATTCTACTTCTTTTTTTTTTTGAGTCACTGTCTCACCCTGTTGCCCAGGCTGGAGGGCGCACGCTCATGGCCACTGCAACCTCAACCTGCTAGGTCATACTTCCGCCTCAGCCTTCCAAGTAGCTGGAACTACAAGCATGTGCTACTACATCCAGCTAATTTTTTCTTGATTTATTGTAGAGATGAGGTCTCACCAAGTTGCCCAGGCTGATTTCGAACCCGTGGGCTCAGGCAATCCTCTCACCTCGGCCTCCGAGGTGCTGGGATTATAGGCATGAACCATCACACCCAGCCTTAAAATACCTAAAGCAATCATTACTTATTTGTTAAATTTTTATAAGTATAACATATATATGTATCATATGACATCATGCTGTATACCTTAAATATACACAGTACAATTTATTTTTAAAATCTGTATCAAAAAGAATAAAAATATGAGAATTCTTTACCCAAATATAATTCTTTTAAATATAATTTGATGTTTCTATTTTTCTTTTCACATTGCTTGATCAATATTTAGAACTGGAATCAAAATCAAAATCTATTTCCACATTTACCCCCTCTAATACAATTATTCTTACCAATGTTGAACATCTTCTTTCTGAGCTTCTCTGCATTAAATGACTTTTCACCCTCTACCCTCATTTGTTAAATTCTCTATCTTCTGTACCACTGCTCCTTCCTTCACAGCTTTGTCTGTTTTTCTGTGAACATCTCCCCCTGCCTTTGCTTTCCTTCTAGTATCTTCCAGTTGCTTCCCTTAACTCATTCATATGTGAACCCCTCTACCTCCTCCACCCAATCACAATAAAACCCTATTTTCTTTTCTCACATAATATACCCTATAGGAGAGGCACTTGTTGGCCATCCACTGTATTTCCCTGGAAACAGAGGCTCTCACAAGCCCTGGACTTCTGAACCCTTATCCCCTGCTGTTTTGTATGCTTTGGGTTATGGAAGCACTGACTAGCAGATTCAGCATGGCCATCAAGGCCTCCTTGGTACAAGAGGGAGCCCAAATTGTGTCTTCTGATATATCCCTTAGATAAGAAGGGTTTGGCCTCACCTCAGATTAGTCTTTGCCAGAATACATGATGCTGGAGGGGTAACATTTTTCCAGACACTCTGGCTGCCTGGGGAGTTCCCTGAGCTTAATTGAATGAGTTCCTACACTGTGTAGACAACATTGACACCATGAATGTGAGGAAACTCAGTGGAGAGTTGTTGCTTTTTATCCCTTCTGCTTTTCATTTCTTAGATAGGATTTCTCTAGTAAAAGACAACTGTTCAAACTTCAGGCAGTTGTTTTAACACTGGATGACTCGTTTGAACACTTTTACAGAATACTGGGCCATTGCTTAAAAGATAACTTCTTTAGGGTGAAGAACGTTAGGAATCTCCTACCTCACAGAAAACCAAAATGCAAATCAAGGTAACAGGACTTCTGGTAAGATGGCGATGGAGCAGCATGGTCTGTGAGACCCTCTGTGAAAGAGAACACTCATAAAGACCTTACCTCTTTCCCAAGGGCTGCAGCTCCCATCTTTGGCAACCTGCTCTTCACAGGGAGCTCAGTAACCACCACTGACACCACCGCCACCACTACTCAGACATCATGGTGGTCTGGGCTGCTGCCGCAGCTGTGGATGCTGCCGCTGCAGTCATTGCCCACCCATGTCTGACCCACGACTTCAGACCATGAAGCCCCTGCAAGCAAGATCTTCTGAGATCGCCGCTGCCTAGTTGCTGTTGCCACTACCACTGCCATGTGGTGGAGGCCATGACAATCTGGGGCTCAGCATGGGAACCAAATGAAGACACCCTCCCTGGAAGGCAAAGCCCCAGAGGGGATCTGTGTGCGTGGCAAGGCCCCATGGAAAGTCTTGAGGAAGTTCTGCATGGCTGCCCTGTGACTCATGGCCACCTGGTTATTCCCATTATATTGTTATACTCCTGCCTTACAGGAATAATATGTTTCAATCTCCCTCGGAAAAGAATAATGTAACCAGAATTGGAGAGTATGGTGTCTACAATGCCAGTAATAAAGCAGTCAATGTTTCAACATTGGCTACACCTCAGGAAATCAAGAATAGGAGAGGTCATAATGACCCAACCATCAATAGAATCAATTATCGAAACATCCACTGCAACAAAATGTACCTTTAAGTGTATGGCAAATGAAACACTTAGAGATTTTCTATTAAAGTTGTGGCATAAGGAATTAACAAAAACTGAGGTAAAAACTGTTACAGATAACATAGGTATAGTTAAACATCAGATTAGTCATAAAACCAGAACCCCCCAAAATAAAGCTCTTAAGCCTTTACCTACTCTTAGAGCAGGATAACATATGGGATATAATATTAATAATAGAGTTTGGTGGGCCCCTAGGGATAGAAGCAGCATGCAAGATTTATCGTGGTTAGATCCTCCTTTACCTTACACCGGAGCTTATGATGAAGATATGGTTAGATGAGCTTGGGTAGATGGCAGATATGTTAAATGAAACTCTCTGTCTCTCTGGGAAAGAACTAAATGTAGTAGCCCACCATGGTGTTTAATTCTAAAGGCATAGAAAATAAAAATCTGCTACAAAGTAAACTAATGGTATAAGAAAATTATATGTAGCGATTATACAATAGAAGATTGTGAGATTAGATATAATTGGTTAAGTTTGATATAATTAGTAATAATTATTTTTTGCTATTGTTTAATTATAAAAATAAGTTAGGAATATTTAGAATAGATGAAGTAAGCTTTGTATGACTACACATATTATTGCTTTAATAGCTGATTGTCTTTTTTTACCTTTTATTTTCTTTATAGAAAATTATATATTTTCATGAAATAGGATGTTAAGTTTATAAGGTTAATCGTCCAGCAGGTGGTGGTAGTAATAACCACAAAAACCGGTTTGGGGTTTATGGGCAAATTGTATTAATCATTAACTTTATAATAAATCTTGTAAGACATGAGAACATACAGTGTCTGTGATAAAATAATGAAATCATCTTGTGATTGTATAACCACAAAAATGATTAATTTATAATTTACTATAAATAAGCGCAACCTGGTATGTTTGATTGCCAGAGTGCCTGAAAAGAAACTCTGGTCACGACTCTTCCTTCCCTCACCTCATCACACCTCCTTCTCGGGTCCCCGTGAACCCCCCAGAGCTGACCTCCACCAGCCATGCCACACCCGGAGCCCGGAGTCAGGCCTGTGGAGCTCCCCCTGTGTATGGGGAGGTGGCTGCCGCTGGTCGCGGATACCAGCTCACTCCCCTTTGGATTGCAGGCTTCAGTAACTGTAGGGGTGAGATAGCACCACCTGCTGGAGATCCAAGGTAACAGCATCACAACAGGAATGATAGATGCTCTTCCCCCGTGATAAACAGACAAGGCCAGATCTCAGTAATAGACTGGGCATGGAGCCCATATCTGGACTGTTCTTCACAGCAGGCCAGGGGCAACTGAACCCAACTGTGAACAATTCTACCAGCCTGCAATGATAGCTAGAAATCAGAGCTGAAAGGACATTGAACTTAAAGGAAAAGTCTCAGAGTGTGCTTGGTTGGTTCTGCTAGTCTACTGACTTTAATCTATCCCTTTTCCCTTTTTTTTTCTTCTTTTTTCCTTTTTTCTTATTTCTCTGTAAACCCCATCTTTGTATAGAGGAATAGCACACAGATAAGGAGGCTGGTCAGTGTGTACGTTAGCATCATTGTATGTTTTAGTTTTTTATTTGGTTGTAGGTTAGTTTTCAGTCATGGTTATTGTTTTTCTTTATATTTGTTTCAGGATTTGTGTCTCTTTTCACTTGCCAGTCAGTACACTCATCTGTTTTCCCTCTCACTCCTCTCTCTCCAAACCATCTTTCCCTCACTGCCTGCTCCATTCTCTTCCTTCTGTTAACCACATTTTGCTTTCAGGGAGTAAACCTACAACTCCACTGCATGGGCAGACTCCAAGGCAGTGGGAAGTGGGTTTCAGACTATCCATACACCTGTTGGTGGATACTGGGATCTGCAGGGAGATTTTGAATCACAGCTCCCCCCTTAATTAAATCTCAAAATGCAAAAAGGACTGCCCTCAACCCCAGTCCAACTCCAGAACTGAACAAAGCCAGAGGAAATACATTAGGAAGAATAGGAGATTGAACAAACAGAAGTAAAAGCAACACCTCCACCCCTGAATAACAGAATTAAAGAAGACAGGGAAGTGGAGGAAAGGGAAAAGTAGGGAGGAAAAATCTGCACAAATTAAGAAAACCAAAAGAAGAATATAGGGCTCACACAGACCCCTGAGAGGTCAGACACTGAGAAAACAGACCTTGGAACACAAACAATGAAGAGCCCCCAGAATGTTTGGTCACATGCAACAAACCCAAACATCAAGACTTTAATAGAGAGAATTAAAAAAATTGAGGAGATATAAGAGGATAATAGGAAGGAGCTGATGACAGAAATAACAGCAGTAAAGAATACTGTGATAGAAATGAATAACAAACTAATAAACATGAAAAGCAGAATTAGCCAAGTAGAAGAAAGAATCTCAGAACTTGAAGATCAAAACACAGAACTAACCCAAACTGTCAAAAACATAAAAAAGAAGCTTAAAAGCACAAACCAAAACTTTTAAGAGATGAATGATTACTTCAAGAGATCCAATCTAAGAGTAATTGACCTTTCTGAGGCAGAGAGAGAGTCAGAGGTCACACTGGAACAAACATTTAATGAAATCATTCAAGAAAACTTCCTTCATCTCATCAGTGATGCAAAAATTCAAACACAAGAGATTCAGAGAACTCCTGCAAGACAACAAAGGAGAAGACCAACTCCAAGACACATAATAATTTGCCTAAACAAAGTAGCTATAAAAGAAAAATCCTAAAGGCAGCAAGAGCAAAAGTTCAGACTACCCACCAGGGAAGACCAATTAGAATAGCAGCAGATTTATCTACAGAAACCCCCAGACTAGGAGTGCTTGGAGCCCTATCTTCAAAGATCTAAAAGATAGACAATTTCAACAAAGAATAACCTACCCAGCCAAGCTAATCTTCATCAGTGAGGGAGAATTGAAATCTTTCCCAGATATCCAATCCCTAAGAAACTATACTGCCGCCAGACCACCTCTACAAGAAACACTTAAGAAAGTACTGAACACAGAAGAAAAGGGAAAAAGAACAACAACATTCCTCACAAGAGTACAAGCAAAAGATTAAAAACACACATGAACCAACTCCAAAACCAAAAGAAAGACAACACACAAACAGGAACAACAACTCTGTAGAAACCTTATGACAGGAATCAACTCTTGCATTTCAATAATTAACCTAAATGTGAATGGATTAAATGCACCACTGGAAAGACATAGAATGGCAAAATGGATAAAATATCACCAGGCAACAATCTATTGCCTTCAAGAAACTTACCTCACTAGAAAGGACACTCACAGACTCAAAGTAAGAGGATGGGAAACAAACTTTCAGGTGAACGGAACACAAAAGAAAGGAGGAGTCGCGATCTTAATTTCAGACAAAATACCCTTTAAACTATTAAAAATTTAAAAAGATACAGAAGACCACTACATAATGATAAAAGGTTCAATCCATCAACAAGAAATACCCATTTTAAACATATATGTACCCAACCTAGGAGCACCAACTTTCATAAAGCAGCTTCTACGTAAACTCAAAAAGATATCAGTTCTAACACTATCATAGTTGGGAACTTCAGTACCCCACTCACAACCCTAGATGGATCATCAGGACAAAAAATCAGCAACGAGATCCGGAACCTCAATGTGACTCTTGACCAATTGGACTTAATTGATACCTACAGAACACTTCATCCCAGGACCACAGAATATGCATTCTACTCATCACTACATGGAACATACTCTAAGATTGACCACATACTTGGCCATAAATCAAATATAAGCAAATTTAAAAGGACTGAAATTTTACCATGCACCTTCTCGGACCACAGTGGAATAAAAATAAACATCAACACCAACAAGTTCCCCCCAAAACCCACAAAGACATGGACACTAAACAACATGATGCTAAACAATTCCTGGGTCAATGATGAAATCAAAACAGAGATTAGAAGATATCTGCAAACAAAAGAAAATGAAGAAACATCTGACCAAAATATCTGGGATGCCATGAAAGCTGTAGTAAGAGTGGAATTCATATTTCTACAAACGCACATGAAGAAAATGGAAGGATCACAAATTAACAGCCTAATAAGCCAGCTAAGGAAGCTGGAAAAGCAAGACGACCAAAACCCTAATTTCAGCAGAAGAATCCAGATCACCAAAATAAAAGCCCAAATCCAGGACATAGAAGACAAGAAGATAAAAAAAAATCAATGAAACAAAAAGATGGTTCTTTGAAAGGATAAACAAGATTGATGGTCCCTTAGCTAGACTGACCAAGAAAAAGAGAGAAAAAGTCCAAATAAACACAATCAGAAACACAAAAGATGAAGTCACATCTGACCCTGAAGAAATACAAAAGATCATTAGAGACTACTATGTACACTTGTATGGAAACAAACTTGAAAACCTTAAGGAAATGGAGGACTTTCTGACATCACACAACCTGCCTAGGTTGAAACAAGAAGAAATTGAGACCCTAAATAGACTAACAACAATCAAGGAAATTGACTACATAATAAGAAAACTACCTACAAAAAAAACAACCCTGGACCAGATGGCTTTCCAGCAGAATTCTACAAGACATTTAAAGAGAAGCTGACTCTAATCCTACTGAAGGTATTCCAGGTGATTGAGAAAGATGGAACTCTTCCCAAATCATTTTATGAAGCTAACATCACATTGATACCCAAGCCAGGTAAAGACCCAACAAAGAAAGAGAGA
>NW_007247420.1:0-29749 GCF_000164805.1 Carlito syrichta
GATTTCAACTTTACTATAAAGCTACGATCATCAAAACAGCTTGGTATTGGTATAGGAACAGGCATATAGATCAATGGAATAGAATTGAGATCCCAGAAGCAAAACCTCAATTTCTCAACCAACTCATCTTCAACAAAGCCTCCACCACCCATCACTGGGGAGAGGAGAACTATTCAGTAAATGGTGCTGGGAAAACTGCCTGACCACATGCAGAAGATTGAAACAGGACCCCTATCTATCCCCATACACAAAAATTAACTCCAAATGGATCAGAAACCTAAATGTAAAACCTCAAACCATAAGAACCTTAGAAAATGAAGGACATACCCTCATGGAAATTGGAACTGGCATCCAATTCCTGAACAAAACTCGAAACCCACAGGCCATAAGGGATAAGATAGACAAGTGGGACCTCATTAAACTGACAAGCTTCTGTAAAGCCAAAGAAACCATCAAGAGAGCAGGGAGACAGCCTACAGACTGGGAAAAATATTTGCCAATTCTGGGTCTGACAAAGGCTTAACATCTTGGATCTACAAGGAACTCAAACGTGCTGAAAAGAAAAAAACAAACAACCCCATTTTAAAATGGGCAAAAGATATGAACAGACACTTCACAAAGGAACACATCCGAGCAGCCAACAGACACATGAAGAAATGCTCAACCTCACTTCTTATCAGGGAGATGTAAATCAAAACCACACTAAGATACCACCTAACTCCAGTCAGAATGGCAATTATCAATAACTCAGAATAATAGTTGTTGGAGAGGATGTGGCAAAAAGGGAACACTCCTACACTGTTGGTGGGAGTGTAAACTAGTGCAACTTTTGTGGAAAGCATTGTGGCAATTTCTAAAAGCTCTAAACATCAACCTCCCATATGACCCTGCAATCCCCTACTGGGAATATACCCTGAAGAACTCAAATCACTCTATAAAAAAGATACCTGCACACGAATGTTTATCACAGCATTGTTCACAATAGCAAGAACCTGGGACCAATCACGCTGTCCATCAAAAGAGGACTGGATTTTTAAAATGTGGTACATATATATTATAGAATACTATACAGCCATAAAAAAGAACAAAATCATGAATTTCGCAGCAACCTGGATGGAGCTAGAGGCTATAATACTGAGTGACCTCTCACGGAAACAAAGATCTGAGTATCACATTCTCACTCATATAGTGGGCCTTGATCATCCAACGCTCTACCATAAGAAAATGACTGACAGTGGTGGGAAACTATGGGGGGGTGGGACTAATGGTAGTAAACATCTGTCTGAGGACGGGGAGATACCTGTTATCAACAAGGGGGTCTGAATGAAGCATATTTGTATACCTAACCCTTAACTATACCCCACAATATCAAAATAAAAATATATTGATTAAAAAAAAAAGTTACATATCCAAACAGAGTACACTACAAAAATCAGGTGGGAAATTTGTCTTATAACAGCTTTTTTCCTGAATTCCCATTAATCCATACCAAACTTGGTTTCTTTTTAAAACTATTATAAATAGTCTTTTATCAGAATCAGAGATTATGTACTAATCCTACCTTTTAGTTTTGAACATACAGAATAATCATTAACAGGAGTTATAAGTTCCCCAACTAAAAAGGCATGGTATATTCTGCTTAACACAAAACGCATTTTAGAAAACTTAATTCTAGTCACAGTGCCAACTTTTCTTAAATCTCAATATCTGAAATCATTTGGCTCTCAAACTAAAATCTTCAGATCCTGCCAGTTGTGATGTACTTTCGTTATCCCTTGGAAAGGGCCCTGTTAGAGATACAGTATATCTGGGGTTTGGGTCCAGCTCTCTCTTAATTACTTGCATCAACATAAGCTTGTTACTGCATCTGTTGGTACCTATTTTTTCATCTGGGTTGAAAAGGAAAAAGGATTTGAAGTACAGCAGTAGTTCTTAACCAGGTGCTCCTCAGACTACTTTGGATTTTGTTTTAAATATACTTATCCATACCCCTCTGCCTTCTTCCTACCCTATTCTGATTTAATGGAGGTGGAGTACTTCAATTCCAGTTAAATGTACCTTGGGGAGGTGATAGATCTCAATGGATCCAACTCTGAAGTCACTACAGTTGCAGAATTAATGGTATTACAAAAAGTGTTTATATTCATTCCTAGCAATTAAAGTCTGGATTCCACACAATTTTCTGATAAGAAAATGGTTAGCTCTTTCACTCCATAATGACAACAAAGCTATTTCTGTACCCAAAATCTTGACATGTAGTATAAGGTATGGTCCACAATACATTTTAACAAGAATAAAGAATATTTTAAAATAGAATGGTCCTCCCTCAACTTCTCCCCAGTGGGAAGATGGTACTGAATGGGAGTTTGTTACCACTGTATCTTTTGGCAAACCCCATTTCTTAAGGCCCAGAAGACCAATGGGTCAGAAAAGGGATAGGAGCCGAACCTTCTCAGGTTTCAAGATGGAGTGTTAATTGGTGATCAGAGAAAAAGTGCTTCCTCTCTCTTGTAGTTAACATTTGGGTCTGCAGCCAGGGCCAGCTTTTTTTATGTACAGTCGCACAGGGCCCCTTCAGGAGAGGCCCATGCTTATTATAATGCTCTGCCGTCAGTGTCTTGAAAACCTTAATAGTTTTTTTGTTTTGTTTTGTTTTGTTTTTGAGTTGGGAGTCTCACTCTGTCGCCCAGACTGGAGGGCAATGGCCGCTCCCAGCCACTGCAGCCTCCACCTTCTGGGCTCCGGCGATCCTTCCGCCTCAGCCTTCCGAGTAGCCGGAATTACGGGCATGCGCTACCACACCCGGCTGATTTTTGATTTACTGTAGAGATGCGTCTCCCCAATTTGCCCAGGCGGGACTCAAACCCGCGGGCTCAGGCAATCCACTCACCTCGGCCTCCCAAAACGCAGGATTATAGGCTGAGTTACCGAGCCCGGTCAATAGTTTTTAAACAAGGGTCCCACATTTTCATTTTGCACTGGACCCTGCAAATTAGGTAGCCAGTTCTACTAATAGCACTATAACCAAGCATTCCATATCATTCTGTTTGCTTCTTTTCTTTTTCCTTTACGGGGAACTCTTTATTTACATAGCTCAGTCATCGGCAAGAAAGAGTGTCACCTTCCCTCACTGCCATTTACACTTGAGCCATCTAGCAAGCCTGTCCTCCAGTTCTGATGGCAAGCCCATTCCAACCACTGCAGATTTGTCCTGACCTTTTCTCTGTACACCAACCTCATTACTGCCCCTCTTTTCCTCTGAGAGAAGAAGATTTGCCTTTCTAATACCCAGATCACTGGTAATCAGGAAACCGCAAAAACTGACAACCAAGGCAAGTGACTGCACAATAGTTCTCATACACTGGCCTCTCTAAAGAAGTGACTTTTAGAATGATTATTTTCTTGCTACTAATAAAGTACTAGCAGGAAAAGTCTGAAAGTGAGGAAACCCCAGGAATTTTTTCTTCTTCAACATTTATAAGTCACTGGAAATTTGCTGAAAGACAATTTAATTATGTTAGTAAATAACTTTTTAGGACCACTGATCAATAAAACTCCACAAATATTTGATTTATAATTTAGATACTTATGGAATAAGGACACAAAAATATTTATATTCAAAGCAGTTAATCCACGATTTTGGAGTACTATGAAGTGCATGTGATATTTTGTTAAATGTATAGAGTATGTAGTGATCAAGTCAGGATATTTCAGGTGTCCATCGCCTCATTTCTATGTGTTGGGAACATTTCCAGTCCATTCTTCTAACTATTTTGAACTATACAATATGGTGTTGCTAATTATCGTCACCTTACTTTTTTATAGGCCATTAACACTTTTCCCTTCTACCTAACTGTATATTTGTATCCATTAACCAGCCTCTCTTCATCCCCCTTCCCCATGCAGAGCCTTCCCAGCCTCTGGTATCTATTATTCTACTCTCTACCCCTAAAACATCAACTTTTGTAGCCCCCACATATGAGTGAGAACATGCAATGCATGTCTTGTGCCTGCCTTATTTCACTTAGCATGTTGTTGCAAATGACAGGATATCATTCTTTTTGTAGCCAGATAGTATTCTTGTATTCCACTGTGTGTGGAGATATATTTTTTTCACATTTTATATATAATATTATATATTATATTACATTTTCTTTATCCATCCATCCTGTTGTCCACTGATGGCATTTAGATTTATTCTATATCTTTGTTATTGTGAACAGTGCTTCAATAAACATGTGAGTGCCGGTATCTCTTTGATATACTGATTTCTTTTTCTTTGGATAAATAGTAATGAGGTTGCTGAATCATATGGTAGCTCTATTTCTAGAGTTTTGAGAAATACTGTATGGCTTTCCATAGTGGCTATACTAATCTATGTTCCCACCAACAATTTATCAGAGTTTCGTTTTCTTTGCATTCTCATCAGTATCTGTTATTTTTATTCTTTTAAACAATAAACATTCTGTCTGGAATAATATGATACTTCATTGTGGTTTTGATTTGCTTGGCCCTGATGAATAGTAATGTTGAACATCTTTTTATAAACCTGTTGACCATTTGTATGCCTTCTTTGGAGACATATCTGTTCATATTTTTTCCCATTTTTAAATTGAATTATTCATGTGTTTTTGTGGCTTTTTTGTTTGTTTGTTTGGGGTTTTGTTTTTTAACTTTTAGTTGTTTCAGTTCCTCGTATAGTCCCTTGCTGGATGAATAATTTGCAAATATTTTCTCATATTTAACAGATTATCTCTTCACTCTGCTGATAGTTTCCTTCACTGTGCAGAAAATTTTTAGTTAAATAGTCTCATTTAACCATTTTTGCTTTTGTCATCTGTGCTTCTGAGGTCTTAGTTGTAAAATCTTTGTCTAGATTAATGTCCTGAAGTGTTTTCCCTATGTTTACTTCTAGTAGTTTTGTAGGTTAAGTAGTTTTGTGGTCTTAAATAAGTATTTTGTTCATCTTGAGTTGATTTTTGCATACAGTAAAAAACAAGAGTCCAGTTTCAATCTTCTTCATATGCATATCCAATTTCCCCAGTACCACTTATAGAAAAAGGTGTATACTCTTGTAGACTTTGTCAAAAACTAGTTGGATATAAACATATATCTTTACTTCTGGCTTTTATAGAGTGTTTCATTGGTCTACATGCCTCTTTTTATACCAACACTGTGCTCTTTTGGTTACTATAATCTTGTAATATATTTTGAAGTCAAGTAGTATGATGTCTCCAACTTTGTCCTTTTTCTTCAGGATTGCTTTGGCTATTTGATCTCTTTTGTGGTTCCATATGAATCTAGGATCTCTAATTCTTTTTCCATGAAAAATAACATCGGTATTTTTATAGGGATTGCACCGAATCTGTAGCTTTCTTTTAACAGTATAGTCATTTTAGTGATGTTAATTCTTCCAGTCTACGAGCTGGGATATCTTACTATTTGTTTGTGTCCTCTTCAATTTCTTTCATCAGTGTTTTATAGTTTTCATTGTAGAAGTCTTTCACTTTCTTGCTTAAATTTATTCCTAAGTATTTTATTTTCTGTAGCTATTGCAAGTGGGATTGCCTTTCCAATTTCTTTCTCAGCTAATTTATTATTGGTATATAAAAATGCTACTAATTTTTGTACGTTTATTTAGTATTCTACAATTTTTACTAAATTTATTTATCAGATCTGAGAAATATTTTGGTAGAATCTATAGGTTTTTCTAGACATAAAATCATATCTTCTGCAAAAATGAATAATTTGATTTTATCTTTTCTAATTTGCATGCATTTTATTTTAATTCTTTTGCCTGATAGCCCAGGCTAGGACTTCTAGCCCTGTGTTAAATAGGAGTGGTGAAATTGGTCATTCTTGTCTTATTCTAGATCTTAGAGGAAAGAATTTCACCTTTTTCTTATTCAGTATGGCATTAGCTGTGAATTTGTCATAGCCCTTATCATGTTGAGATATGTTCCTTCTGTACTTAATTTGTTGAGAGATTTTATCATGAAGCTATGTTGAAATTTATTAAATGCTTTTACTGCACCAATTGGGAATATATCAATTGGGGATATATGGTTTATTGTCCTTTACTGTCCTTCATTCTGTTCATGTGATGCATCACTTTTATCGATTTGCCTATGTTAAGCCATTTTTGCATCCCTGGTCTAAATCCCTCTTAATCGTGGTGTGTTATCTTTTTAAGTGCTATGGGATTGGATTTGCTAATATTTTGTTGAAGATTTTATGTCTATGTTCATCAAAGATATTGATGTTTAGTTTCTTGTTTTGTTTTGGTTTTTTTGTTTGTTTGTTTGTTTGTTTGTTTTAATATGTCTTTGCCTGGATTTGATATTAGGGTAATTCAAATTTGTAGAATGAGTTCAAGATAATTCTCTCTTCTTCAATATTTTGAAAGAGTTTGAGGAGAATTTGGGATTAGTTCTTCCTGTAAGTTTGGTAGAATTCAGTATTGAAGATACTCAGTCCTGATCTTTGCTTTGTTAGGAGACTTTCTATTACTGATTCAACCTCAATACTCGTTTTTGGTCTGTTCAGTTTTTCTGTTTCTTCCTGATCCATTCTTGGTAGGTTGTATCTGTCCAAAAATATATACCTTTTCTAGGTTTTCCAGTTTGATAATGGATAGTTGTTCATGACAGTCTCTAATTTTTTCCCCTATGATACCAGTTACAATGTTTCTCTTTTCATTTCTGATTTTATTTGGGTCTTTTCTTTTTTCTTGGTTCATCTAGTTAGTAGTTTATCAGTTTAATTTATCTTTTTAAAAAACAACTTTTTTTAAACTTTTGTATTTTAAACATGTGGAGTACAATTCAGGGTTAGGTATACAAATGTTCATTATGCAGGTACCCTTGCTGATGAGGGTGTCCCCATTCCCCTGTCAGTTTCCCACTACTGCTAATTGCACTCCCTCCCAGCAGTTTTCCACTAATGCCAATTCCTTTCTTATAGTATTATGATAATTGTTCAAGGTCCGCTTATGAGTGAGAACATGTGGTACTCAGTTCATTGTTTCTTTGATAGATCACTCAGTATTATAGACTCTAAGTCCATCCAAGTTGCTGCAAAGTTCATAATTTTGTCCTTCGTTATGGCTGTGTAATTTCCCATTGTGTAAATGTATCACTTTTTTTAATCCGGTCCTCTTTTGACAGGTAGCATGGTTGGTTCTGTGTTTCTGCTATTGTGAATAATACTGCAATAAACATGTGTGTGCAGGTATCTTTTTCATATGATTTGGGTTCCTCCAGGTATATTCCCAGTTGGGAGGTTGAGGGGTCATATGGAAGGTCGATTTTTAAACCTTTTAGGAATTGCCACAATGCTTTTCACAGAGGCTGTACTAGTTTATACTCTCACCAACAGTGTAGAAGTGTTCCCTTTTCCCCACATTCTCTCCAGCATCTGTTATTTTTTGAGTTATTGATGACCATCTCGACTGTAGTTAGGTTGTATCTCAGTGTGGTTTTAATTTGCATTTCTTTGATGACTAGTGAGACTGAACATTTTTTCATTTGTCTGCTGGCTGCTCATATGTCTTCTTTGGAGAAGGGTCTATTCATATCTTTTGCTGACTTTGTAATGAGGCTGTTGGTTTTTTTCTTTTCGGCACATTTGAGTTCCTTGTAGATACTAGGTGGTAGGCCTTTGTCAGATATACAGTTGGCAAATAATATTTCCCAGTCTGTGGGCTGTCTCCCTGCTCTCCCAGTGGTTTCTTTGGCATTGCAGAAGATTGTCAGTCTGATGAGGTCCCACTTGTCTATCTTATCTCTTATGGTATGGGCACTTGGGGTTTTGATCAGGAATTGGTTGCCAGTCCAATTTCCATAAAGGTGTCTCCTGCATTTTCTAAGTTTCTTATAGTTTGAGGTTTTACATTTATGTCTTTGTTCCATTTAGAGTTGATTTTTGTGTATAGTGATAGGTAGGGGTCGTGTTTTAAACTTCTGCATGTGGTCAGCCAGTTTTCCCAGTACCATTTACTGAATAGGTTCTCCTCTCCCCAGTAGTTGATGGTGGAGGCTTTGTCGAAGATGAGCTGGTTGAGAAATTGAAGTTTTGTTTCCAGAATCTCTAGCCTGTTCCATTGGTCTATATGTCTGTTCTATATCAATACCAGGTCGTTTTGATTATTGTAGCTTTATAATAAAGTTTAAACTCTGGGAGTGTTATACCTCCCACTTTGTTGGGGTTTTTTTTTGCTGAGGATTGTTTCATTTCATTGATTTTTGTTTGTGTGTCGCTATTTCATTTAGTTCTGCCCTAATCCTTATTATTTCTTTCCTTCTACTAATCTTGGGTTTGAAATACTCTTGTATTTCTAGTTTCTGGTGTTACATTGTTAGAGTGTTTAACTGAAATCTTTCTACTTTGTTTTTATAGGTGTTTATTGCTATAAACTTCTTTCTTGGTACTGTTTCCTGTATGTCATAGATTCTGGTATGCTGTGTTTTGATTTGCATTTATTTCAAGCTTTCTTTTATTTCCTCCTTAACTTCTTCCTTGACCTTGGTCATTCAGAAGCATATTGTTTAATTTTTGTATGCTTGTAAGGTTTCCAAAATTCCTCTTGTTACTGATTTCCTGTTTTATTTCTGTTGTGGTCTGAGAAAATACTTAATATGGTTTCAATTTCTTAAAATTTGTTGAGATTTGTTTTTTGTCCTAACATATGTTGTATCCTGAAGGATGTTCCATCTGTTGACGAGAAGAAGGCAGATTCTATAGCTATTGGATGAAATATTGTGTAGGTGTCTGTTATGTCCATTTGGTCTACTGTGCAGTTTAAATTTGGTGGGTTTTTTTTCAAATAAAAAATTCTATGTAGATGATCTGTCTAATGCTGAAAGTAGGGTGTTAAAGTCCCCAATTATTATTTTTTTAGAGTCTATCTCTCCCTTCGTATCTAATAATATTTGTTTTATATATCTGAACATTTTAGTGTTAGTTGCAAATGTGCTTAGAATTGTTATTTCCTCCTGCTGAATAATCCATTTTTCATTATATAATGACTTTTCTTATCTCTTTTCACTGTTTTTGACTTAAAATCTCCTCATTTTTGTTTCTCTTTGCATGAAATATCTTTTTCTATCCCTTCACTCTCAGTTTATATGTTTCTTTATAGGTGAGAAGAGTTTCTTATAGGTAGCATATCATTTGCTCATTTTTTGAAAAAAATTCATTTAGCCAGTTTATATCTTTTAAGTGGAAAAGTTAATCCATTTACATTCAAGGTTATTAGGGACATACGAAGGCTTATTTCTATCATTTTATTAATTGATTTATGGTGATCTTTTAATTTTTTGTTTCTTTCTTTTTTATTGTTTATTACTGTGGTTTGGTAATTTTCTATAGTGGTAACACATGAATCTGTTCCTTATTTGTGTGTTTGCTCTGCCAGTGGGTTTTATACTTTCAGGTGTGTTTTCTTTTTTCTTTTCTTTTTTTTTTTTTCATAATGGTAGATATTGTCCTTTTACTTCAAAGTGTAAGACTTCCTTTAGCAATTCTTGCAGGGTCAGTCTAATGATAATTGATTTCTTCAGCATTTGCTTATCTGGAAGAGTTTATTTTTTCTTCATTTATGAAGGATAATTTTGTTGGGTATAGTATCTTTGGGTGGCATTTTTATTTTTCTTTCAGCACTTTGTATCATCTCATTTCTCTCCTGGCTTGAAAGGTTTCTATTGAGAAATCTACTGTAGGTCTGGTAAGGGTTTTCTTATGAGTAACTAGAGGTTACTCTCTTGCTGTTTTTAGAATTCTCTTTGACTCATGACAGTTTGACTATCATGTGCCATGGGGAATCTTTAGGCATTATAATTGCATAAGTACCTGTAAGCTTCCTGTATCAGGATGCCTGAATCTCTTGTTAGACTGGATGTTTTCAGCTATTATTTTGTTAAATGGCTTTTCTATACCTTTTGTTTTTGCTTCACATTCTTGGACACCAAAAACTCGAGTATTTGACTACTTTATGATATTCCATGTCTCATGTAGGCTTTGTTCATTCTTTTTCTTTTTAATTATTTTTGTCTGACCCAGCTATTTCAAAAGACCTGTCTTTTGTAAATTGTAAATTGTAACTTATTCATTCATATCCTAAATTGCTTTTCAGACTTATTTGTGTGTGGGGTTTTGTGTGTGTGTGTGTGTGTGTGTGTGTGTGTGTGTGTGTGTGTGTGTGTTTGGTATTATCTTTTATCTCACTGAGCTTCTTTAATATCAATATTTTGAATTCTTTATTTAGGATATTATAAATTTCTATTTGATTGAAATTCATTGCCAGAGAATTCTTGTATTTCTTTGGAAGTGTCATATTTTCCTTCTTTTTCGCGTTTCTTGTGTCCTTACATTGATACTCTGTACTTAGTATAACTCATTTCTTCCAATGTTTTGAGTTTGCTTTCATAAGGACAGACTTTTTCCTGAAAATGAATCTATGGTGTTGGCTGGGTAGGGCGCCTTAGTTTTGATCCTGTGTGCATGCAATAGTGTAGTCTTAGTATGATTTCTTAGCTGCAAATAGCATCAGTGGTGTTTGTGTTTTCCTCAGTGATTTATGGTACAAATGTTAGTGAAGGCTGTGGCAAAGATTTTCTAAGGACAGAGACATCAAGTAGGTTTGTTTTCAGGCCCCAGTGGTGGCACCAATGGGCCTACCGTGCCTGTCTTGGAGTAGCAGGATGGCATATACTGGCACCAGTGTTAGCAGGTCCAGGCAGGCCAGTTCTTGAGACTTGAGGTGGTTTTCTCAGATACTGGTAGTGGCAGCGGTGGGCTGAGTGGGTGATCAGTTTATTGGGCCCCTGGACAGCATGCATGGGATGGGTGATGGCAGAAGCAGTGGTGAGACAATCCTTTAGCTTTCAAGTGGTTCATACTTTAGTTGCCATTGACTACAATGGACTGGACTGACTAGTTCTCAGGCCTGCAGGTGGTGTATCTTCATGGGTGCCCACTGTGGTAGGTTGGGTCTGACTTCAGAACTCCAGAAAGAGTGCTTAGTTTCCAATGATAGGGGACTAGGGTGAGTGGTCACCTGGTCTTTGGATGTCATGCACAGGCATGGAGATTGAGGGGTAGAACTAAGACTGGTGGATCTATCCTAAGGCCCTTGGTGGTGTATATAGGTGCTGGCTATAGCAAACAGGGGTGGGGTAATTCCCATGCCCCCATGCTTGAGTGAGGGCAGCACCGACCATGCTGCAGCTCTGCTACTGCAGAGTGCAAAGTTGCTTTCATTGGCAGTAACTATATGCATGTGACTATAAAGTATACATTTTGCTCAAGCTTTGGTCCTGGCTTCTGCCGGCAGGAGAGTCTGTTCCTAGGGCACATGAAAATGTGTGATGCTTCACTGCTTCCGGGAATGATGGTCATAGTCAATGGTTTACACTTCAGCCTTGGCTGAAGTAGCCAGTGCAGCAATGGTTGTAGGTGGGGAATGACAATGATGTACACCAGGGATGTGGAGATGCAGAGGTTGTTGGGCCCTGGAGCAGGATACAGTCTTGCAGGGGATGAAAATATGGACTTTCAATATGGCGACTTGATGTATTTTCTTGGGGCTTAAGGGATGTGTGGGATTCAGTTTGAACTCTCTCTCTCTCTCTGGAGCTATGCCTTCATTCAGTCTCTAGGCAGCTAAGTTAGTTTCAGGGACTGTGAGGTCCTAGAAGCTTTCCATGGCTAATTGCAGGAGTCCGTGGTGGGAATGTGGACCCCCGGGGTCACTCACTTATTCTTTCCTCATGTTTGGGAGTCTCTCTGGGTTCCCAGTCAATGCTGAAGAAGTATCCTTCTTTGTTTCCCTCTCCTCCCTTGCTTTAGGTATTTCTTGTCACCTGCCTTTCAAATTTCAGTGTTTTCTCTTAGATGATCCATTCAATGTGTTATTATCTATTCACTCTTTTGGCTCTTCTCTGTGGAGGAAACAAGTACCAAATGCTTCTCATCAGCCATCTTGAATTCCCTCTCCAGAGCAATTAATCTATGCATGATTTTATCTTACTTTTGGATTGGGTCAGATGAAGCCCAAGCTAAAAATTCAAGAGTCATTGTTCTGTAATATGATCCAGATGGTATCCTGCAAGTCAATTTATGGAAAGGGATCTGGTCATTGGCTAAAGTATTTTATGTGTTTTCTAAGTGAGAAGGAAATCAAGGTAATAGATAATGTGGCAGGTATGTCATTAGTATTCAAAATGTACTTTATGATATTTCTATGTGTTCCCAATAAATTTGGCTCTGAGCTTGGAAGCCAATGCAAAGAAAAGAACTTGATAGACTACCTGGACAGGAGTGTCCAAAGCATAGGAGTATAGTCTTTGTGCATGTTATACACAGCTTTTCCTGCTACCAAGAGATATTTCCCCAGTGATTTCTCTTAAAAAGGATATTCCATAATGAGTTGTCAGGGTGTCTATGGAAGACACAGAGATGAACTGTTCAGATCCTACTTTAAGAAATACTCACTGCCCAGCTGAGAGGAATGGAATCAGCTGATACCTCCAGCTGCTTACTCCTTCATGGTCTGTCATTGCTTTCAAATCAAGCTCACTCTCTTCTCTGGTGGTCCCCAGGCAATGACTGAGCAGATAAATAGTACAAGGGCCAGGTCATCTCTACCCTTTGCAGGACTTCTCCAACAGGTCATCCTTGTTCCAGAGTTCCCCTTTGGCCTGGAAGATACTTTTTCAGGTCTGCATCAGGGTATGTCAGCTTCCTTTGCCCAATATCATATCTTGCTTTTTTCTGTAACTAGTGTTACTCCCAATAAAACTTTTGCAATCCTAACTACATCTCAACATCTGTTTCCCAGAGAACCCAACATGCACAATATCTTTATATTAAATGCAAAAAAATGAATTTCACAGGTTTTTTAGTAAAGATGCTAACATGTAAAGTCTGAGCAAATCTCATGGAAATGATATAAGGAGGGTAGCAGCTTGAGAGAAAAACCTAAGACAAAGCACTCAGATTGAATTTATTCTAGAAGAAAGAACAAACATTCCACTTAACTTTCCAGCAGTCATCTATAAACACTATTCCTCTGGACTGGGCACTGATACACATTGAGCAGACTTGAGCTCAAGGTTAGAGTTCCTGGAAAATAAATGATGTCTAGAGACAAACCCCTTAGGTGCTTAGAACTCTTTCCGCTTGAAGTCTCATTGCTATCTCAAACTGACCATGTTTTAGGATGAAATCGTTTTCTTCTTTTTTTTTTTTCTTTAGGCCCCTTTTGTCTAAATAATCTCTGAGTTTTATTTATGTTTCTTTGAAAACTCTTGTCTCTGTTTTGTCATACCATAGCCAACAGATCTCTTCATTTGCAAACTTCATGGCAAAGATGGGCTTGTTGTACACGATTTTTTTTTTTCCTCCTGGGCAAAATAACCAGCTAGAATCTTATAAAGTCCATACAGATATTAATTTTAAATAGAATTTATGAGGAGGAGATATTGTTTCTGCATGTTGGAGTTCTTGTAAATTACATTTACAGCTCTTCATTGGTATCATAATGTTGACAGAGCAACAGATCTCCTATGGATATGTGCACTGACCATTGAATTGTCTATCTCCTTAGCTAGCATTTGGTATGCATTTTAAGCTCCTTAACTTAGTACATAAACCTCATCATATTTTATCCTGTACTTCCCACCCTCACCACTTCTGAAACACAACCACACAGACTACTTATTCCAGTTATTAGCTATTATAATTCTTCATGCTTTGTATATGCTATTTATCTTTTCTAGAAACCCTTTTCTTGCCTTCTGTTTTTAAAGATAACTCCTACAAGCCTTCAAAACTCAGCTTAGGCATCACTTCCTATGTGAACTTCTCCATGATCCTCTAGTTTAAAATCTTTCCTCTCATGTATTTATTTCTGTCAGATCTCAGTTATACTTTTATCATAACACTGACCATACTGTTGCCCTAATTTTCTCCTTTAGAACTATAATCCTATATTATTTGACTTCATATATAAATATGCTCAAAGAATGTTGAATGAATTTGGTGGGTTTTCCTTTTTGACATCTTTATGCTCTCTGTCTTTTACCTCAGGGCCTAAAATTAGCCGTGAGAACAGACGGCTTATAAGAACTGGCCTTAAGTATGCTAAAATGTAGGTTTAATTGTGGTCATGGACATGCTTCTTTCTCAGGGGTTCCATTTCTGAAGTGAAAATTAATTTGATGCTTCTCTAGAGTGATGTTCAGATTAATGTTATGCCATTTGTAAAGGCCTCTAGGACTCTCAGATGAAGGGCATTTGATATTAGCCTCATTGTTACTTGAAGCTGTTGTAGGTTTCATCTATTTGCTACTCAGCAAGACTTTTGACATTCTCTTAATACAGCACATCCCAGGATTAATTAAGAGATTGCTGGAAGTCTCAGGGCCACACCTACTTTAACTTCAATGTGCTCTGAATGTTGATCTTGATATCCTTACTTTGAATAGCTATAGGGTATTTCAATGATAACCTAATGTACATTTAAGACTGCTTAGTGCCTGTAAGAATTCTGAGTAGAATTCAGCAATAAATAATGAATATATTCTCCAGGGTCTTATACTGAATTGAAAAGAAACCCATGTTTCTGAGCTTAGTCACTTAGCTTTCTAAGTAAAGACTATTAACTCAAATCATAGAAGAGAGAGCTGAAGCATTATTGAGGACAGATAGTTACCAAAGTAAGGGTCTAAAATTGCACTCTTATATGCTCATATTGAAGCTTCCAATGTAAAAAGTGAAGCCTTTCCTTCGATGACTTTCTATAAGTCAAATGTATTTGAACTCTGGAGCAGAAAAACACTGTTCTGTAGGATTTTCAAGTGATTATTATTTATGAGATCAGGAACAACTGGAGCATGTGGCAATCCAGACAGCTGCAGTCCCCACAGGACTAAAAGAAAACAGCCTCTGAAGCAGCCATTTCTGTATAAGATTTCTCATGCCCAAAAGCTATAGAAAGAAACTGCTCGAGGCAGCTGTGCTTCCCTCTTGCTAAACATTCAAAGGTTCCATTTTTAACACAGAATATCTATTATTAAGACAATCAGTTAAAATGTCAGTTTAAAAGCTTCAAGAGATCTAGGTTCTGTAACATAAATACTGTACTGACTTCCTTTTCCTGTTGTGTCAAACCATCACTTTATATATATATATATATTTTTTTAATGTTCATATATATATTTATATTATATAATATATTTATTTTTATATATGGTGCCATATATGTATACACACACACGCACACACACAAATGGCATACTCCTTCCAGAATAATCATCTGAAAATACTACTTTTTATGATATCACTCTCCTCAAGAACTTACTGTAATTGTGTTATTTTGTTATGATAAGACTTTAATTCTATCACAGGCTGTATTTGAAATTTAAGACCCTCTGCAATCTGGCTCCATCCTCTTTATCAAATCAATTTCTCGTTCCTGTTCAATGTTTTTTACTCACATTCCTTCAGGCAAAAATACTCTTGTCAGTTCTCTGCTCATTCTTTGACATTTCAAAATTGAATCCTCTTCCTACATTAGTGACTTCTTTAAAATTAATTCCTACCTATCCCTAAACCTCATAATTCAGCAACAAATGCTATACGAGTACATGTGATTCTCTTATCTCTTTGTGTTAGTCTCATTTCCTATGTTATATCTGAAAACACACAGTGGCAAGATCTGTGTCTTTTTGGGAGGGCTACATTTCTTTATTTTTTAATTGAAGTGAAATTTTCATACAATAAAATTCACTCTTTTAGTGTACATTTCTGTGAGATTGAGAAATGCATACCATCACTACAAGCAAGAGATGAAAAACATTTTCTTTGTGACCTTTCATGGTCAATTCCCTCCCAAGTTACTATAATTAGTGGCTTGCAGTCACTTGACAACCTGATCTGTTTTCCGTCTCTACATTTTTGCCTCTGTGGAATCATGAAGTATGTAGGCTTTTGTTTCTAGATTCTTTTACTTAGCATAATGTATTTGTGATCATTCATGTCGAGGGTGTCATTTGTACGGTCCTTTGTATTTTGGAGTAGTAATTCATTGCATGCGCACACCTAGTATGTTGATACATTTACCAGTTGGAGAACGTTTGAGTAATTTCCAATGTGGGACAATAAAGCTACTATAAACATTCTTATGCAGATTGTTTGTTTCAACATAAGTTTTCATTTTTCTTGGATAATTGCCGGCGAGTAGGATTGCTGGGTTGCATGGTAAGTGAATGTTTAAATTTATGAGTAACTGCCAGTTTTCTGTAGTAGCTATAGCACTTGGTGTTTATACCAGCAATGCATGAAGATCCAGTTGCTCTGCATCTTAGTCATCCTAATAGGTTTGTAGTGGTATCATATTATGGCTTTAATTAGCATTTCCCTAATGACTAATGATATGGAGTATCTTTTCAAGTGCTCATTTATGTTCTATTTTCAATTTTTTTGTCTGTTATAGTATTAGCAAGGTATTAAGAATGTATTAGATATTTAATGAATACTTGTGAATTGTTAACTTGCAAGACACGAATACCACTCTCTTTTGTGTGCCAATTGCTTTCCACTACTAACTGCTATCATTTATTGAGCACCTATTGTGTGTACTGTACTAGTGCTTTATATGTGATATTTTATTTGATACTCATAATAACCCAGTGACTGTGGTGGGTATTATTATCCCCATTTTTTAATGAAATGGGCAAACAATATTAACTTGCCAATAGTCAAACCCTTCTCCTTCCCCCAGTGTTTTTTGTGTTTGCTGATCAAGTTCTGGAAGGTTTTCATATTGCTGCTAATGATAGGTGAAGAGGTGAATTGTAATAATTCAAAATATTATACATAATAAAAAGGTGATCTAGAGACTGGTGGGTCAATAGGGAAGAAAGGGAGCAGTACTTGGGTGAGGCAAAAGAATAGCTGTAGAGAGGAGGGGAAGGAAGAAGAGAGAAAGAGAGGGTTTTTTTTGTTTGTGTGCATTTTTTGTTTCAGGGTATTGGTAGAAAGAAAAGACAGAATAGGACACAACAAATATGAAGAAGAAACTTTGGAAAACTAGAGGGATGAAGAGAGTATTTAGTATGCAGGCTAATTATGAAATATAATTCTCTTTTTGGAGTCTCTTTGAGTGAATCAAGCAAAAGTAAAGTTTTACAGAAAAGGGATTGTATTTTTTTGGTGTTGATATTAGTACAAGCCATAGAGCTTATTAAGATTTTATCAGTTGTACACACCTCTACTTGTGTATGTGTGTGTATGTATTTATGTAGTTCTATGAAGTTTTAGAAAATGTGTATCTACCACCACAAGGAATATTTAACAATCATCCCAAGACTCTCTTGTGTGACTCACTTATATCAATATCCACCATTCATAACTCTAACCTTTGGCAACCATTAATTTGTTGTTCATCTTGATAATGATGTTGTTTTGCAAATGCTATATTTATACAATTATGCAGTATGTATCCTTTTCAGATTGTTTTTACACTCAGCAAAAAAATTTTGAAATTTATGCAAGGGGTTGTGTGTGCCAATAGTTCTTCCTTTTTATTACTGAATAGCATTCCAGAATATGAAATACCAGGGTTTGTTTCGTTATTCACTCATTGAAAAGCATTTGAGCACTTTCCCTCTTTTAGTATTACGAATAAAATTGCTATGAAAATTTGTTTATCATCTTGTTCATGAAAATAAGTCTTCATTTATCAAGGATAAGTGCCCAGAAGTATGAATCCTAAATTGTGTATGATAAGTCTATATTTATTTATTTATTCGTGTATTAATTTGAAATGGTGTATGTGCATGTGCAGGTTTGTTACATGAATATGTTGAGTAATGGTGAGGTTTGGGCTTCTAATAAGTCTGTCCTGTAAATGGGATGCATGGTACCCAGTGGTTCCTTGGCCTTCCAAAGGGCTGGAATTACAGGCATGAGCCACTGTGCCCAGCTAATATATATATATATATATTTTTTTTTTTTTTTAAGAAACTGTCAACCATTTTTCAAAGTGACTGCACCATTTTTTATCTCCACTAGTGATGTATGAGTGAGTCAATTTTTCTGCATCCTTCCTAGCATTTGATATTTCCACCGTTTTATTGTCATCATTCTGATAGATGTGTAGTAATATTTTATTGTGGTTTCAATGTGAATTTCTTTAACGACTGATGAGGCTAAGCACCTTATCACATGCTAATTTGCCATCTGTGTTGCCTCATTATAGAAATTTTTCTTTTTTTCCCATTTCCTAATTTCATGTTTGTTTTATTAATGAGATTGAGAATTATTTATATGTTCTAGACACTAGTCTATCATCAGATATATGATTTGCAAATATATTTTGCTCTGTCTGCAATCTTTCTTCCCATCCTTAACAAATAGATGTCTTTTCATCCTTAACATAATCTTTTCACAGAATTTTGTTTTCACTTTCATAAGGTCCAATGTAATTATTTTTCTTTTCATTAACTGTGTTTTTGGTGTCTAGTCTAAGAGTTCTCCGTATGTGTCGTGTCCTGAATCTTTTCTGCCATGTTCTTTCTTCTGGAAATTTTATGATTTTATAAAATATATGGTCCATTTTGACTTTTGTATAAGGTGTGAGGTTTAGACCAAGGTTTATTTGATTTATTTATTTACCAGTTTGCCTATAAGTTGTTCCAACATTATTTATTGAAAGACTTTCTTTCCTCCACTGAACTGTGTTTGTTCTTTTTTTAAAAAAGTAGTTGGGTATAGCTAGGCTTTTTATTTCTGTGAGATGCAACTTATGCTATACTGGTCACAAAGATAGCCAATTCTTGCTCAGATTACATATGAATGGGGAAACTAAAACTCAAAGAGCTTAAGTAACATAATATAGCACATATCTATCTACTCCTTAGCTCTCCTTTCTTCAAAGTTTTTTTAATACTTTATTTTATTATAAAGATGTGGGGTACAAGTCAGGATTAGGTACAGTAGTAGTCTACATGCAGGTGAAGTTCGGGCCTCTAACTGGTGTTCACTTCCCCTGGTTTAGGATCAGGCACCCAGTTTTTAAACATTATATTGCTAGGATCAAGAGTTGGACATTATGTTGGACATAATTTCTTAGGTCAAAAGAATATCCAGATACTTTATTATCATAGCAAAGCATATCTGGTACTGAACTTGATGTGAACTTCACATTTGTACCTTTTTTTTTCTCTAATAAAATAAGTGAATTGGGAGCTACAAGTTGGGCAAATACATAGAATCCCCCCGGTGTCTCTGCAAAATATTTTGACGTCAATATCAGCAGCATTCTTGTAGCTTATTGCCTAAATCTGGATGAAATGATCCTTTTGATTTCTAAAGAAAAAAGGAAAATCAACCATCTTTCATTTAGCTACCATTTTTGGTATTAAAGGGCTAGGTAACTGTGATTTAAATAAAAGGTAATGTTTTTAAAACTCTGGAAGCTACAGTGATATACGTCCAGTTCACTCCAATTTGCAGCAGATCAAATCTGCAGTGGGCACATACTCATCTCAGAGGTGTAGCATTGTAAGACTTACCATGCTCATCACTAATAATTATGTCTGGTAGAAAAGCGGCAGGGTGGCACTCAATTAACCGGCAGCATCATCACTTAATTTCATATATATTTTCTAATTTGACTTTGAGTTAGGTAATATCCCATTTCATGGGTATGGGAACCAAATTCAGAGGAGGAAAATAGCAGAGTAAAATGGCAGATTTCTATCTCACTCCACAGCTAATGCTGCCCCTTGGGGTTTTATTTCTTCCAATGTAGAACTTACAGTAAGTTATAGAACTTACATTGCAACTTAAATTAGTATCAAATCACAGAATATTTATACTGGAAGTAACTTCAGGGTCTCACTGAAGAGACTTAATATTAAAGTACACTTTCATACTATTGATGAAAAAAATTGTGTGTTGAGTTTTAAAAAGCAATGCACAGCACAAATAGCCTAATTCCCTGATTTTTATTCTGAATTAATTTATATTTGTATAACAGCCCCAATTGTATTTCATTATACCTATATGTACCCATGTCTTCCTTAACTAAATAGTTAACTCCCTGAAAGCAATGATAAATTCGTTGTCATCTTTGTAACCATATTTCCAGATATAGTGTCTAGTTTATGGATGCTAATGTCAGCATGTTTAATTGTAATGATATGTGCCTAGCCAGATTAATTTACTTATTTTAATTTGGCCATTTAAATAACAAATTGAAAGATAATTGTATTAACCATGGACTACTACCTCAAATACCTTTTATATGTAGGTGGGGTAAAAAAAAAACTACACATAACATCACTAAACTCTTGTTTTTGTAGTTTTATGAGAGCATACTACACGGGGAATTCTTATACTTGTACCTAGTTTTATAAATGGAAATACTCTTAAGGGAGATCATTAGCTTCCTGATCAACCTGTGATGCAATGCATGATGTTATTGGAACATACATCTTCCACATGGTGATAACTGGCCTTATAACATTATTTTATTAATATTTCCTGTTTTCATATAAGAATTGCTAGCATTTTAAAAAGTAAAACTCAAAAAAACACATTTTAGTCATCAGAGAGTCAAACAATTAGACATTGCAAGTTTAGATGGCAGGATTTGAGATCATTTTGGTGAGACCCATTTTGCTGACTCTTCTTGTATTCAGATGACATTTTCCCAGTTTCCTGCCATGGACGTCATGCAAATGGATAGAGAATAGTGGGTTCCTGTAATGGTTGGTTCCTGTAAAAAAGTAATTACTAAGGATAATATCACATAGCCATTTATGAATATAAATTTTAAATTTAGGTAGCATAGCAGCACTTATGAAGCCCAATGTAATAATGGTATAACCTAATTATACATTCATATGCTTGTAAACACATGTAAGTTTTCAATATGCAGTAATAATGCTCTTAGTATATCTTAAGATCTTTCATGGCATTCTTGCACTGAGACATAAACATTTTGAATAGCATTCCTTTAAGGATTTCAAATTTTTAAAAAGCTATAAAAAAAATCTACAATATGGAGGAGTTTTTCTTAAAAGGGGGATAAGGAATAATGGGTATACAGAGTTGCTCATATTTGGGGGTTGTCATAAAGGAAAAAAATTAAAGAGGTTATTATTTTGTCTTTGCAAATACCAGTGAGTGTTCTTGCTGTCTTCATTCAACTTTCTACAAATATGTTCGTGGCCAATTTATTGCAGTGACCCTGGCTACCTGGAAACATCTAAATGCCCCACCCATGAGTCTCTGCTCCAACCACAAACAAGTCCAGGAAACAATGTTCTTTTTATATCTCTCACATTTGATACAACTACTCAATCTGTTTCTCTCTGGTAGGCATATCTCCAAAAAAATGATAACTACTTGAACAAATTAAAGCAGCTTCTGCCACCAGATTAATCAAAATTATTCTAATCAGGCTGACATTTCTATTTTTTATAATTTTAGATAACAATGTGGCAGAATTTGGAGGAATCCACTAACTTCTCTGCACAGACCCTAGTGTCTCTAAATTATTTATCTCTCTACCAGTGGTCATAAATATAATAATAACAGCAACAACCACAGGGACTGAATTTAAATGTTTTATACTAAATCACAGTTTAGTTTGGTGGAGACTGTCACTTAAAATTTTAAATTTTCTCACTGGGGGCATGAAAGTTCAGCCCCAAATGGGGAACTAAGTCTCAGCTATTTAATATTGAATAATATTAAAAACCAGATTGAAATACTTAAGCATGCTTTAATTTCCCAGCATTCCTCTTGAAGCCACCCATGCTGTGGATCACGCACCTCTATTTTTGAACTTCCATTACCTCCTCTGTAATTGAAACACCCACCTCTTTAGATTTCCTTCACTAGACAAGGTTTTATTTCCTATGTCCTTTACCGCTACTATAATTGAAAATTTCCTGCTTTCTACATTCCCATCATTCACATCAAAGTTAATATGCTCCCACCCTCTAACACACCCACCTTGTGCATTTTAATTAAAGCAGACACCCCTGCATTCTTTATGTTCATCATCTAAGCTTAACTCATATTCTCCTCATTCTCAGTTTTTTTATGCTCAGTATCTATTACCACTCTTCCCTGAGATTCATGTATATTATGAATTCCAATTTTCCAAATGTTAAATGGCATGTATGTCCCTTCCAGTCCAAACTGACCTGTATGCTAATGATTCTCAATTTAATTCTAAGGAAAGCATAAGAGAATAAAAGAGAAGGAAAAAAATCCTTTATGATATGCAAACTATATAAACACGTCCACTAGACATAACACTATTATGTCTTTGGGAGAGAAGTTGTTCTAAAAATAATTTCTCAAAAGCAAACAGCAGACCCAGAGGAAGGTTAATGTAACATGCACGGTATTTCAATTTCCTTTCTTCCTTTCGTGTTGAGGATCACCAAACAAGCTAATAGCCCCGAAGTTGGGATCATGTTAAACAAAAAGAGGACATTTTGATTCACGGATGCGCCATGTTACAAAGTTTGTCCTTTCAAAAGTTTAACACAGGGCTTCAGGGACTCTGTGGTTGCCATGAAGATATTGAGTTCTGATCCCACACCCTGTGGGTTAGAGCATGGCTTGGTGACTTGTGATGATGACATGTCTCAGTAGTTGCCAAATCTGTTGAATTTATTAATTAACACTTTAATATAACAAGTACTTACATGGTACTTTGTCTGTGCTCTGCCTTCTGTTAGATACTGTCTGATAAACAAAATACATCCAACACATAACTTCCTTAAACAGAATCCTAGGAAGTTAGGCGGGCAGTTATACCTCAGCTGTAAGTGAGTTGATATTAAGATGAATGTTTTTTTGGTATGCTTTGGGTTTTTGTTTTGTCTGTGTATTTTTACTTGAGTAGTAGTGCTATAGTATTTTTATTTGTTTTTCGATTTGGACGCAGGTGACAAAATCAAAACCTGTATGTTTAGAGTTTGTAATTTTCAATAATTTTTAACCCTGTTTACTTTCAAATGAAAAACTGCTGAGATAGTTATAAATCTAAATAAAGTAAGATTCAGAAAAATTGTGAGGCTGTTGGTATTTGCCTTTTCTACTTCCCTTTACCCCAGTATGTGGAACTTTCCTGTGTCCTCCAGTCTGACAATAGTCCCATGAAAACAGGACTTGGAAGGAGCATTACTCTTTTCCATTCCATTACAATTCACCTTAACTTTGTGCCTTTTCTTCCAGCAACTCTCTACATATTTCCATCAGCTAAAAAATTATCAATTTATCTTCAAGCTATACCCTTCTTGCTCCTTTGCCCCGGTGAATCCTAGAGAAAAACAGGAAATAGAGCATGAAATTCAGATAGTAATTAAAGTCTTGTGGTGTACTGTTAAGTTGGTTGCATTTTGAGCGAGGCATTGTTTCAAGAGTTACCTACCCTAACTGCTGCAATCTATATTCGTCATCATTTCAAGGTGGTAATCAAGTTCTGAAGCACGGATTTCTAAGCTCATAGGCAATTGATTACTAGCATTTCAATATTGCTAAACATTGAAATTTATACCAGGCACTTTGTCCTGGATGGGGCATGCCCTTCGAAACTGCAGATTTGTTCAGTTATAGTCCAAAAGTCCATGCAGTTTGAAGAGAATGAAATCAAATGTAAATGGGTAATATAAAGGTATTTTCTATCAAATATAATGAGTGAATTGTCTTTCCTACTCGTAATTATTTCTGTCTAAGTTAAGTTGAGACTAGTCCTAAAAAAAAAAATCGGTGTACCCTCTCATCACAGACTGTGCCAGAGAGATTCAGACCTATCCCTTCTTTTTGGCTGTGGATTTCATACAAATCACAACTCTACTAATTTTATTTGTCAGTAATGTGTTCCAATTTCTGAGTAACAATTAATCTTACATTAATTACATTTTAAATTAACCACAACATGCTCTTACAACGGCACTTAAAATGTCATCAGCTAGACACTGCATAAATCATTGTTGAGGGTGGTTTACTTGTGAGGAGATTTATGTAGCTGATAATTCCTTGAATGGCACAGGGATTTTTAAAAACCTGTAGCAAAGTATGTTCATTCTGGGATTTGACCACTGTTGCAAGAAATAGTGTACTAGGCTGTTTGCTTCATCTAAACTTATCAACAAACATATGAGGAGAGATGTATTTTCTTCCATAGTTATCCACTTTGTGTTTTGTCTGTTTTGATAACCTGTCATCCAGATTTATAAACTTTATATGGCATCGTTATGAGAGACCTACTCCAACTGTCTGACTTTTAGTACCTCAAACCCCTAATGACACAATTATGAGCTTTCTCAAGTAGTGTCATTGCTTGCATCTTTAAAGTCTCCAGAAGCTCATAACGCTATTTATAAATATGTACTATATTAAAATGCCACACCTGCTACTATGTCATTTCATTCATACTAGGTCATTTCATTTCTCTGAGCATCAGTTTCCTCAAATGTCAAAATAAAGTTGTGCTAGAATCACTGTACGATCTCTGACAAGTCTAAAACTCTAGTATTCTTGGAAGAATGCTCTAGATAGTCGACTTTTGCTTTATTCACATCACATTGACTGACTGATGTTGACTCTTATCTCAAAAAGTAAGACTTCTAGTTCTGGAGGGACCCTCAAGATTATCATCTCTAACACTTTCATTCTGCAGATAAGGAAACTTATGATTTGAGAGGTAAAGTAACCTCAGACTCCACAATCAGTAAGTGGTTGGCATTGAATGTGAAATCCCTGCTCCTGGTCTAGTTCTCTCTCCTCTATGCCTTGAAAAATTCTTTCTTGAATTTTTATTTAAGTCAAAGATATTTTAAAGTAAATCTAATCAATGAGATTCAACAATGAACAGATATTTCAGAATATTGCAGTCAGAAACAGACAAAGGAAGATGAAAAACAGCATGTGTAATAGCACCCAGACAGCCAAATTAGCATTGATTCACAATGCCAGGACTGAAATGAAATAAGAACAAGCCTAAAGAAATTCCAAGGTTTGGAGCAAGGAAGAAATTTAATAAAAATGGAAATAAGACTCAGAGAAACATAGCTATGTTTTTGTCATTGACATTCAGTACCATTAAGGTCATCTTTATTGGGACATTGGTACAAAGGGGGGGTGTGATCTCTCTGTAGACTGATTTCATTGAAAAATGATAGACTATCTTTTTCTTTAGAACAGTAGTTTCAAAACTCTACTTGAAAACAATACACGAAAAAATACATAAAACAAACATACATGAAAAAGTAACTATCTACAACTGTGTCTGTTGCTAATAGTAACCACCTTTCAAATATTGCCAGTTTTTCATATCACATAAACACTTTTATCTACTTCACCTCATTCTGTCTTTACTACACACGAGTTCTTTTTGGAAGTTTTATTTGTAATTGACAAACAATAATTATACATATTTATGGGGTACAGCGTGATATGCTGATACATGTATATATTACATAATGATCAAATAAGGGTATCTAGCAAGTCCATCACCTCAAACATTTATTGTTTCTTTGTGATGAGCACATTTAGGATTATCTATTCTAGGAGTTCTTCTCTTTATATGTTTTTAAGGGTTTCTGCTACACCCACAGAATGCTCTTTGTGTTCTTTTTCTGATCAGTGCACTTTTTCTCCTTTTATCTACTGCTTGTCCTATAACTTCATTTCTTTGTAGCATTCCTGATGTGTCAAAGTCTTTAGAAACATTACTGGTAGACAATAATGGGACTATAACATTTCTCATATATACCACAGTCTTAAACATTATCTAGCTCATAGCATTAAAAGTTTTTGCTAAAAAAAGACTACCAAATACATAACATGCCTAAAAAAGTGTTAGGCAGTAGTTCAAAGGCTTATCACATTGATCTGGTGTTTATGAAGTAATGCTAACTGTATGTACAATACAGCCTTTCTTCTCCAGAGTTTCAACAGAAGCCTACCAAAAGCAGTAGACTCCTGAGCATGCAGTAAATGTGATGAGTGTTAAACTATGATCCTGTAGATCAAGGTAGGCGGTACACCATTTGTTGTTAAAGGAAACCTCACATTTATAGACTCTGTTTTTCAGTTTCATATTCTAGTTCTGTCTTTTTGCCCATTGCAAACCAATCTAAACAGCCTTGTTAAGTGATAGCTAGATTCAATTCCTACTGAGTGTTGACATTGGTGGTTAAACCCTCTCTCCAGAGAACTTCACTGGGACTGAAAACTACTTGTTCCCTGGAAGCAAGAATATTCTATGCTCTGTGTGTGTGTGTGTGTGTGTGTGTGTGTGTGTGTGTGTGTGTGCAATATAGTTATATGGCAATGTATGTACAATATATATGCAGAGGGTACCAAAAATGTATACATATTTTAAGAAAGGTAAAAACTGTATTGAAATTGTAATATTCAATATATATTAAACAAAAGATAAATACAAGTCACATTTGACTTCTGCAATGACAAGAGGTACTCAAAGCAGTTACCATCAGCATCCCAACACTTCTGATTATGGCAAACTACTGAAAGACTTGCTGTGGGACCTTCCCCTGTACACATCACACTCAGTACCATGTATCTCTAACTTATCATTAATGCATGCAATTGTTAGGCACATTGGAGATTCTGTTGCATACTCATGCCTCCGTTGTTGTTATACTTCCACACTGTTCTCAATTTCAAATATCACTTCAAAATGGTCTTGTGCTCCTCTAATGACAAATGTGCTTCTGCCATTTTCTTTGACTATACAGCCTGTCGTATGATGATGCTAGCATTCACTTGATTAACACCATCTTTTGAGTGAACATGATACTACACATTGCTATCATAATTAAATTCAAATTTGAAAAGTAATACAAAAATAACTTCTCTTAAAATGTGAATACATTTTTGCATATATTTTATAATATATTATATATATGTATATATATATATAAAATATCCATAATCAGAACATTAAATTAATTCCTAATCCTTCTGGATAAATATGCCAGAGGTCAATACATTTCAGAAGCTCAAATTCAGAAGTATACTCTTGCTTCCCTTTTAAAGATAATACAACTTCAAAACATTATTGCAGGGAGAAAAATGAAATAAGCAGCAAGCTGTCAGACTAGATGCCACTATTATAAGTTGTTGAAAAAGTTAAATGTCAGAAGTAAACATAATTAGATGACTAAAATAAATGACTGAGTGCTTTTTCTAGTAACCCCTTTCTCCTCCTATCATAACACAAGCAACACATTTACCCTAGACTCTTAGAAACAGGTTTAATTAAATCAAAGAGCTTGCCACTCTATCTTATCTGTCCTCTTAGATCAGCAGACAAGAATCAGGAAAACATGGTGTTGGTTATAATCTCTGCATATTTAGCAGTTCTAAAACTCTCTCATTCTGGCAAAAAGAGAAGACACTCACAGCCTCCCCTTGTTTTCTGTGGCATAATAAACACCTAGAGATGGATCTAGTACAAAATATTCAGTTTTTGAAGAATCATTATTCTTCTTGTAGTTAAAAAAGAATCCCTTTGAACCTTTAAACCCATTGTTTAACATGCTCTCAAATAAAGATAAATAACAATTGCACTAAAATCTAAAGAAACCATTAAGAGCTAATCATTTATTTGGAGGAGTCAATGCTATTTTCCTTCAAATGACTAAAAATAGAAAACATAGATGTATTTAAATGCAGTTCTTAAAACAATCTTGTCCTCTTAATGCTTCAGAAATAGTTTATGATCAAAATACCCTCCTGCATTTTTAAATTAAAGCTCTGCCTTGGGCAGGAAGCATAGAGGAATATGTCATGGTTTGTGGGAGCTCACAAGAAAGATAAGCGGCCCCTCCTCTCTCTCTTCCTCTCTGGGGTCCAACTTTAGCTGTGACTTTGGCTCTGAAAATTGAACAAGCAAGGAGGAAGACTGGTTCCAATGTCAAATGTGAACACTATTTCCCTCAAGGCAAGTGCCACCTCAAGGAGGCCACATACTTTAAATTGTTTTGCAGCAAAAGGTCATAGGTTTCCATGTAACCAGTAGCCTAAAGTTGTGACCCTTACACAAACTAGAGATGAGCATTCCTATATTTCTGTCCTGCTTTTGTCAAAAACCAGTTTTATGAGTTTGAGAATATCATGCACCTGCTTCCCTCTATTGAACGATGTAACTTGAACAATGTAGCTTTTAGTGTTTTCCAGTCTGTGGTGGTATGATAATTAAATTGTTCCTGACTACTGAAAGCTTAATATATTATCCCTCACAAGGGACATTTTCTTTTTAGCAAAAAAGCAACAGAAGATAGGTAACACCAGCGAACACTGCATGATTTCTCTCATATAAGATTTCTAAAATCTAAAAAATCTAAAGATTTCTAAAATCTAAAATCTAAAGAAAGGTTTAGAAGCAGACAGTAGGATGGTGGTTACCAGGGAAAGGGGCGGGGAGATAAAAGGAACTGTCATTCAAGGAGTATAAATTTATCTAAAATGAGAAAGTTCTAGGGGTCTACTCTACTACACAGTGCTTGGAGTGAGCAATAAAGTGCTGTGTACTTACAAATTAGTTGGCAAGATGGATCTATGTTAAGAGTTCTTATCAAAAGAAGGACCCAAGAAAACTTTTGAAGGTGATGAATATGTTTATTACCTGGATTGTCATGATGGTAACACTAGTGCATATATATGTCCAACCTCACACCAAATTGTATGCATTAACTATATAAAGTTTGTTGTATGCCAATTATACCTTAATAAAGCTGAGGAAAGCCAAAAGAAGACAGATAGCATCATGAGTGCCTCCCCATCCTATCCAATCCCCAGGAGACTGGTGCCTCAGCAGGAACTGGGTTTTTCATCTCTGTCTTCCCAATGTCTCGTATACTGGGCCTTTGTAGGTATCACATGAATGTGTGTTACTGATCTCAGTTTGAATCAAACAACTAAAAATAAAAATACCTTTCTGAGAGTAGACTATAGGATCTAATTTAGGTACAAGGCGATGGGACTCTACCCTGCGTCCTCTACACATAAGACTAACCTTGCCATGGCCATGTTAATTCCAGTCATTAATCTTGTAATCTAATGAGTTAGCCATCAGTTGTATGATTTCTATCTGATTCTTCTAATTCATCACATTTAATTATGTTACTATTTCTGGCTTCCATTGGTGAGGAGGAAAAAATATTTGCTGAGAATTTTATTATCTGGTAGGGACTGTACTAAGTGCTTTACATATCCAATCATATTTAATTTAGCAACATTCTCAAAAACATGATGATAAAAATTATGACACCTATTATACAGGTGAGAAAGCAGGTCGTAGAATTTAAGTAATATTCCCAGATTCTTGTCACTAAGCAGCAGCACAGCTGGCGCTGGAGATGAGTCTCTTTCCAAAGCCCACTTTTTTTTCTACATTGCACTGGCATTTTCTTTCCTTAGAAAATAATTCAACATTATTTCTGAAATCACATAATGGGATTATGGGTGACTTGGATGGGAAACAGAAAAGAATTGTCTGAAATGATTTTTTCTAATAATGGTGATAGATTACATAATTCCAGTGAGATGAACATCTCACCAACCTCCTCTGTGGTCATCAGTTGTGTATTTTGTTTTGCTGCAGTGAGTTGTAAAAATAAAACCACAGAGTCAGGCTCAGTGGCTCAGCCTGTAATCCCAGCACTTTGGGAGGCTGAGGTGAGTGGAT
>NW_007247420.1:29774-48963 GCF_000164805.1 Carlito syrichta
GTCGAGGCTGCAGTGACCGGGAGTGGCCACTGCACTCCAGTCTGGGTGACAGAGTGAGATGCCAACTCAAAAAAAATAAGTAAACAAAACTACAGATGCTTGTCCCTGTGTAAAGCATCAGTTTGGTTTAGACCTGCCATCTACAACTTTTGCCTCATCAAAGCCATATTCTAACCAATCCAGTGAGTAAATTACCATAGATGACTTTTCAGAAAACAATTGCTAATGCTAATTTATATATATGTACATGCATACATATATGTGTACACAAACATATGTATATATGTGATCAATTATTTCAATCCTTTGAAAAAAATGATGTTATTTGAATTTTTACATTTAAGTTTTCTGACAATTATAATGGTAAATAAATAACTCTAGGTCTGTTTCTCAGGTGAAGCCAAATGTAAAGATCATCAAGCTACAGACCACTCTGAACTAGCAAGGAAATGTATAACAGAGATCATTTTGGAGAAAGAGGATTTTTTAACTAAATTATTAAAGTTGTGAAAAGAGAAACTGAAATCTACTTTCTCTTCCTGATTACAACTGTACAAAGGCACACAAATCACTTATTTCCCAGAAATAGACAATGGGGATGAGAGTGGCCCCAAAATGATACTCTAAATAACACCCAGTGGGTTTCCTTTGTCAGGAAACATGTGAGGCTGCTAATACAGCTTTCTTCATGTTTCTAATCAACTTCTTTATTGCAGGATTAATAAGGGCAAGGGGAGGAAGGATGAGAACTCAGTGGGTAATGCATGCTACAATACCCAATCAATTTCCTTCTGCAAGTTTTATTACACTGAGACTTCTGGAGAAGAAAATTGATTGGGTCTATTCGCCTGGGAACTTTTAAGGAAACAAAGTGAGTTCTTTTAGTTTTTATCGCAACTGATATTATGGGCCTAGAGCTAAGAAAAAATGAATGATCCTACTCTAATCAGTTACTTTATTTTGATTCTTATGCCAAGAGTTTATAAAATTGGCAAAGCATTGAAAGGGAAGGAAAAGTTTAAACAGAAAAGAGTAGAAAAAAGAACAAATCAAAGTTAATATAAACAAAGATGAAAGAAAAATATAGAAAAATATGTGTTAAAGATTATAATTTAACCTCATCATACTTCAGGTATCCAGACATTTATTGGGCTCCTATTATTTGTCTGGTCTTCAATTAGATGCTGGAAATTCAAAGATGAATAAGTCATTATAGTCCCTAATGTCAAAGATCTCCCACTCTAATTAGATAAATTACACACACACACACACACACACACTCACACACACACATACATTCCACACATACACACGGATAGTTGTAAAGAACCAAATGTCAGATATGAGAAGAGGGACCATGACAGCACAAGAAGAGGTTCCTTTAAGTGTGCTGGCCAGGATAAAGCAAGCTTGCCAGAGGAACTACCATTTGATATAAGTCTTACAATAACACACAGAATGAAGTAAAAAGGTGTTTGCTTAAAGGCCAAAAAAAAAAAAAAAAAAATCAGAGTGTACAGAAAAGGAAATGCTACTGAAAACAGGAAAAAACTATGGAAAAGAGAATTTTGGAATTGCTTGAACATGCTTTGTGAGACGTGGAAACTTGGGACGTGAGGGGTTGGGGCAAAATAAAAATGACTCATCACAGAAAATCATGTGTGTCGACCTTGGTGAAGCGGGTAAGACTTTGGGCAGGAAAAAAAATCACTGAGTGTTTTTAAGCAGAAGATGACAGGATCTGATGTATGTTTTGAATAGATGACTCTGGCACTCTATGGAGCATGGCTTTTAGTAGGAAAAGATTGGTGACAAAAAGACTACTAGGATTTGCCTTTGCACTTTAAATGTAATGTTTCTTCCAATTCATTCTGAAGTGATCTCTATTGGATTTAAGTAGTCCATGAGTTAAAAAAATAAGTAAGTGAGGAAAACACAAAGGATTTTAAATATAGACATTTATATCTATGACTATGAAGACAGAGTTTGACTTCGTTTAGCAAACAGAAACATGCTTTTAGTATTTAGGCTACTGAATTCACACATCTGAACATTCATGATTCAATCTGTACATAGAAGATTTTTTGAGGAGAGTTGTTCCAGTTGCTCTCATTAGAGTTGAAACATTTCTAAAGAAGTGAGCAATATGATATATCCAGAAAGGCAGACAAAATCCAGACACAGACATACCTCATTTTATTGAACTTCACGTTATTATGCTTTGCAGATATTGTACTTTTTTACAAATTAAAAGTTTCTTTCAATCTTTCTTTGAGCCAAGTCTATTGGCACCATTTTTCCAACTGCATATATTCACTTCATGTCTCTCTGTCACATTTTGGTAATTATCATAATATTTCCATTTTAAAATTATTTTTAGATCTGTTATAATTTTTTTACTTTACACTTTTAATCGTTTTGGGGTATGATGAACTGTGCCTACATAAAACAACAAATTTAATAAACATTGTGTGTTTTCTGACTGCTCCATTCACTGGCCATTCTCCCATCTCTTTCCCCTTCCTTGTGTCTCCCTATTCCCTGAGACACACAATAATATTAAAACTAGGCCAATGAATAACCCTACAATGGCCTAAGTGTTCAAATGTAAAGAATAGTCACACATTTCTCGCTTTAAATCAAAAGATATCAATGGTTAAGCTGAGTGAGGAAGTTCTGTTAAAAGCCATGATAGCCCAATAGGTAGGTTTTTGCACCAAACATTTAGCCAGATTGTAATTGCAAAGGAAAAGTTCTTAAAGGAAATGAAAAGTATTATTACAACGAACAAACAAATCATAAGTGAAATAGTCTTATTGTTGATGTGGAGAAAGTTTGAGTGGTCTGGACAGAAGATCAAACCGGTTACAATGTTCCCTTAAACCAAAACATAATTTAGAGTAAGGTTCTGTGAAGGTTAAGAGAGGCAACTGCAGAGAAAAGAAATTGAAGCTAATGAAGGTCAGTTCATGAGATTTAAGGAAAAAAGTCTTCTTCACAACATAAAAGTGAACAATGAAGCATCAGGCACTTATGTAGAAGCTGTAGCAAGTTATTTAGAAGATTTAGCCAAGATCATTGATGAAGGTGGCTACACTAAGTAACAGATTTCCAATCTAGATAGAACAGGCTTCTCTCGGAAGAAGATGCCATCCAGGACCTTCATAGCTAGAAAGGAGAAGTCAGTATTTGACTTCAAGCTTCAAAGGACAGGTTGACTTTCTTGTTAGAGATTAATGCAGATGGAAACTTTAAATTGAAGTTGATGTTCACTTACCATTCTTAAAATAAGAATTATGCTAATTCTATTCTTCCTATGCTCTAGAAATAGAACAACAAGGCCTGTGTGACAGCACATCTGTTTTCAGCATGGTTTACTGAGTATTTAAACCCACTATCGAGACCTACTGCTGAGAAAAAAAAAGATCCATTTCAAAATATTACTGCTCATTAACAATGTACCTAGTCCCTCAAGAACTCTAATGGAGATGTAAAAGAAGATGAACGTTGTCTTCTTGCCTGCTAACACAACATCCATTCTAATAGTCAATGGATCAAGGAGTAATTTCTTTCTTTTTTTTTTTTTTTTTTTTGAGTTGGAGTCTCACTCCGTCGCCCAGACTGGAGTGCAGTGGCCGCTCCTGGCCACTGCAGCCTCGACCTGCTGGGCTCCGGAGATCTTTCCACCTCAGCCTTCCAAGTAGCCGGAACTTCAAGCGCGTGCTACCACGTCCAGCTAATTTTTTTATTTATTGTAGAGATGAGGACTCGCCAAGTTGCCCAGGTGGGTCTTGAACCCGCGAGCTCAGGCAATCCACTCACTTCAGCCTCCAAAGCGCGGGATTACAGGCTGAGCCACCAAGCCCAGCTTCAAGGAGTAATTTCAACTTTCAAGTCATATCATTTAAGAAATACACTTCTCAAGGCTATATCTGCCATAGAAGGTGATTCCTCTGATGGATCTGGACACAGTAAATTGAGAACCTTTTGAAAAGTATTCACCATTCTAGATGTTGTTCAGAACATTTGTGATTCATGGGAGGAGGTCAACATATCAACATAAACAGGAGTTTAGTAGAGTTTGTCCCAACCCTTATAGACGATTTTGAGGAATTTAAGACTTCTATGGAGAAAAAAACTGCAGATGTGGTCAAAATAGCAAGATAATAGAAGTGGAACCTGAAAATGTGACTGAATTACCATCACCTCATGATAAAACTTAACTTCACCTCTTATGGATAAGCAAAAGAGTGGTTATTAGAGATGGAATATGCTCCTGATGAAGATACTGTGAACATTATTGAAATGACCACAGATAATTTCGAATATTATATAAACTTAGTTGATAAAGCAGCAACAGGGTTTGAGAGAATTTACTCCAATTTTTAAAGAAGTTCTATTGTGAGTAAAATGCTGTCAAACAGCATCACATACTGCAGATAAATTCTTCATGAAAGATAGTCCACCAATGTGGCAAAATTCATTGTTGTTTTATTTTAAGAAATTTCCACAGCTACCCCAACTTTCAACAACATCCGGGCAAGACCTCCTACCACGAAAAAGAGTACAGCTTCCTGGGCAACCCCTTTGGGTCCCCTCCCAAGCTTCCTGGGCAACCCCTTTGGGTCCCCTCCCACTGTAGGAGTTTTCTGTCCTCTCAGTAAATCATGCTTTCTAAAAACAAAACAAAACAGATTACAGCCTACGGAAAGTCCAGATGATCATTAGCTTTTTTGAGCAATAAAGTTTTTATATATACATTTTTGAAACATAATGCTATTATTGCACACTTAATATACTAAGCTATAGTGTAAACAGAACTTCTAAATGTATTGGGAAACCAAAAAATTCATGTGACTCATTTTATTGCAGAATTATCTTAATTTTAGTAGCCTGGAATCAAACCACAATATTTTCAAGGGATATCTATAGTTGACAAGGTGCTAGCTTGCTTTCTGTTGCAGTTATTATTCTTTAGACAAGTCACTTTGTCTCTCTGAACCTTTGCTTTTGTAAAATGGGAGAATACTTTATATCCTACTGATTTAATGGGGTTATTGTGGTAGTGAAATGAAAAACTGTAAAAGAAAACCATATACTTTTACAACCTAAGTGTTTTTATTATCATTATTGTATGTGTGTTTACTTTTACTCTCAATGTTCTTCTTACTATTTTCCTTCTCCCTAAGACAACCTGTTTTATTCTCACTTTTCCTTCAGGTATTAGTTTTCTAATACTTTCTCTTCGTCAAAGACTAAGTATAAAAATATGACATAAGCTATTAACATGTAGAATAAAAACAATGAACTTCTACTGATAGGAATTGTGTATCCTGTCTTGATTCCATCAACTATGAAACTGAAACAGGAATTTTTAGTGTTCTTGTAGAGAAGTAGGTATAGGATAAGGTATCTCTCTTTTTTCTTTTACTTTTTTGAGTTGAAGTCTCACTCTGTCACCCAGGCTAGGGTGCAGTGTCACGCTCATGGCTACCACAGCCTCAACCTGCTGGGCTCAGGTGATCCTTCTGCCTCAGTCTTCCAAGGAGCTGGAACTACAGGTGTGCACCACCACTCCTGGTTATTTTTTTTATTTATTTATTGTAGAGACAAGGTCTTGCCAGGTTGCCCAGGCTGGTCTTGAACTCTTGGGCTCAGGCAATTATCTTGCTTCCATCTCTCCACTTGATGAGATTATAGGCCGAACCACCATGCCCAGCTGGGCAACATCTTATGTGAGGTCCGACAATTAATCGTGAACTCATCCTAGAAAATGTGCTGCATCCCTTATCACTGAGTATCACTACACTCATCCTTCCAAGTACTCCCCTTGGGAGCCTATGCACTGATGCCAGCACCTGGTTCACCCATCAAAGAAATTTGGAACTCTTTCTGGAATGGCCATCAGAGCAGTTGTCATATTAGCCTTAATGTCCTGAATGTCATCAAATGTCTTCCTTTCGATACTTCCTTTATCTTTGGGTAAAGAAAAAGTTGCCGGAGGCCAGATCAGGTGAGTAGGAAGGGTGTTCCAATACAGTTACTTATACTGTGCTGCCAACATAAGTGTGCAGGGGCAAGTATATTGGTGAATTTAATTGTCAGACCCCCAACAAATTAAGATATCTCCTCTGATGGTCATTCCAGAGAAAGTTCCAAAAGTGCTTGATGGGTGGACTAGGTACCGGCGACAGTACATAGCTTCCTAAGGGGAGTACTTTGAAGGTGATCATAGCGATGGCCAGCAATGAAGTATATAACACTTTTTTCTAGGATGAGTTTGTGACTTAATTGTTGGAGTGAGGAAACATTATGATATTTAATTCAGCATTTTAAAAATTGGGGGCATGCTGAGAGGGCTCTGTTGGCTCAGTCTACCATGTTGCCCAAGGCTGGCCATCGTTACACAGTCTTATGCTTTTTCTGTTCCACAACTCCAGGTGGCTGTATAGCCATGACTGGTGTCTCCGCAGAGCTGGACAGGGCTTTGGAAATGTGTTCTGTCTCCAGGCATCCACAGAGGACTAGCTTCGGGTTTATTTTAGTCCCACAGGCCACCTGTGGGGTAGAGAAATACATTAATTAGGTTAACTCCTAGGTGACTTATTGCTTTGTAGGTTAAAGTGATTCTGATTCTATTCTGGTAATATGGACAGATTTTCAGATTATTTTTTTTAAGAACAGGCTGTATACAGCAAGCTTTTTAAATTTAGATTTTAGCATGTTTTTATTAAACTTCAAACTCAAAAGTGATTCTTAATTTTGTCACTTTGGAATTGGGCCAAAAAGAGTCAAAATAGTTTCTTAGAGGGGGAAAACATTTGTGCAGCAATGCCTCACCCCATCACAGCTCATTCTCTGCACCTGCCCCACAGACCCACAGAGGCTTCATGCTAGAAATGACCTCATTAAATATGCTTACAAGAGTTCCACAAGCGGTAACATAAGAATGAACTCACTGAGCTTTTCTGTGTGAAAAAATACATTGCTAAGTTGATTAAGATAAGCTTCAGGCAGTCCAAAGTAGGCTTTATGCATAGGAAGAAAATTGTAGATCACTGTGTAGACAAGTGTATGAATTTTTTTTCTTTTTTTTTTTTTTGAATTGGAGTCTCATTCTGTCGCCCAGCCTCGACCTGCTGGGCTCCAGCGATTCTTCCGCCTCAACCTTCCAAGTAGCCGGAATTACAGGCATGTGCTACCACGCCCGGCTGATTTTTTGATTTATTGTAGAGATGAGGTCTTGCTGCCCAGGCGGGTCTCGAACCCGCAGGTTCAGGCAATCCACTCACCTCAGCCTCCCAAAGGCACGGGATTACAGGCTGAGCCACCGAGCCCGGCAAGTGTATGAATTTAAGGGAAAACATCACAAGTGACTCCCTCAAATTATTTTTAGAAGCAGTAAAATGTCAACCATATTATTAAATAAACTGTACTGCCTAAATAAGGTTCCCTGGAAACAGATCCAGAGATAAGGAGTTGTGTACAAGGGATTTATTAAGAGAAGAGTGGTAAAGAAACAAAGGGAAGGGTGGAAGCAAAGCAACAGGGAGATCCCAGGCAAAAGTCCTTGAGATCATTGGGTTGACTTCAGTCATTCCCACAGGGTGCCTCTGGAGGGTGAGTTGTCCCAACCAGAAGAGTGAAAGCTGGGCTATCATTCTCCCACCCACAGCAGTTACTGCTTACCAGCCTACTGGGAAGATGGCAGCCCCCAAGCACTTCTGACTCTTGGAGGCTCTAGTAAGGGAAGGGAAGCCCTCTAAAATTAGCATAGATGATGGTCATCTGGTTTTCAGAACTGTTTAGAAGAAGTGTGACAGGATCTGGGTCATTACAACATTGACCGCGGCATTGTCTGCTACAAAAATGCATGACAAGATAGACCTTGAGCTACTCTTCAGTCCAGATAAGGAATCTATGTGTCATTTTAAACACTGGCTCCATATACTTGCCTGATCACAAAGGGCAATATCACCTGGAAAGTAAAGGCAAATAAAATAAATCCTGCAAGAGAAAGTTTGTTGCTAGGTCAGAGCTTAATCTATAACCCATTTTGCTTACATGAGATCTTGAAAAAATATTAAATTGAGAATTATCTTCTATGCTGACATAAGAAGCAAGTAATTTTCCATAATTTGGAAATAGAATATTTGAAAGTTGTTGAATTTTTAAAGCAAGAGTAGAACCAGAAGTTAATATGCAATTTTTTCTTTGCAAAACTTTTGACTCATGGTTTATACATGTTTTTGTATTAAATTGTGGATCATAATAAGAAAATAAAATAATAGGCATAATATAATACTAAAGGAGTATCAGTTTTAAAGTGGCCAGATATTTTATTATTTTCAAATAATTCTGCAATATTATATTTAATAGTAAAGCTGCCCCCTAAAACAGCCTTATTTTATTAGAATTCATGATATTAATCTAAAGTATTCTCTCCATTATTTTGTGTGTGTTGTTTAAATGTCTCTACCATACTCATCCCATCCTATTTTATTTTATTATTATCTTCCTGGCAAAACAGTTTAAGTTTCAGTTTTAGATCTTCTAAGGCATTTATCACTGTTCCGACTCATAAGAGGTGTTTGAAAATATTTGAATGAGTGAATTGGCCTACAAGTCCCCTTCTCTGAAGAATCTTATCATTCATTTTAATAGCCAAGTACATTTGCTCATTGAATAATGATTCACTGTAGAGCCTCCTAGCTAATTGTTAATTCTTGACTTTGTCTCCCTTGTTCATTTAGAATCTGCAACAATGTTTCAACAGGATGTGGCAAGTGTCAGAGCATATGTTGTCTGCATATGTACCAAAGGAGGCTTATCTTTCCTTCCTTTTCTCTCCAATATTCTTCTCTTTAACGTAACTGTAAACTCCCTGAACAGGCATCTTATTTTGAAACAAGAATCTTATTTTGAATAAGATTTTGCTTAAATAGAGTAGGATTCTGGGCATTCAACTTGAATAGCGAAAATAACAATTTCATGCAACTTTTCCTGCTGTCTTTTAAAATATATCTTAAATTAGTCCTAGGCTATGACTTTGCTCATTCACAGAAATAGAGTATATTTATATAAAAACAAATGCACAGCTTTTTCAAAGGTAGTGCAAGAGGAAAAAAAAAGAGAAGTCTTTAATAGGCTTTAATACACTAGAGAATTTCATGGATTTATTTCAGAGCAAATAATCCCGGATATGGTCCCAATACAGTCAGAATCCTTGAGAAGCTGAAAATTGGGAAGAAAATGTGGACAGTGTGTATTCCTGCGAGAATTTCAATTTCACCACACAGTAAAAGTCTATGCTGGCTGTCAGATATTTCTATGATAAAATTTATCATCAAAAAATACTAACAAAATATTGCAAACCTAACATACAATCTCATATAGTTTTAAATATACATTGAAGTCAGTACCAATAGTGTAGTCAACTGCTGTAATTTGAGAGTAACACAAGACCAGACAGCCTCTAACCTTTCCTCCATTACTTGCTCTTGATGAGATCTCTACTATGACAGTTACTTTTCTGGGGAAAAAAAAAAATCTATACTTGAGATTTGAAGAGTCTCCCAAAAAGTGAATGTCAGTTGCAAGAGGGAAATTTATAGGAATTAGTTCTTCATTAGACCATCATTGGTAGAGTCATGTTATCTCTCCAACTCTCACTTTCCTTATTTGAAAAAAGAGATAGTGCCTAACTCAAAAGACTGTGAATATTAACTGAGATAATATCTGTAAGGAGCTTAGCCCAAGACCTATTACAGGGTCAAGTAGTCTCAGTTACCATTGTAGTAATATTAATGATTAGTGTTTGATATCGCTGAGGTTAGGAAATATGGCAAGAATTTCAGTGGGTGTGGGAAAGATAGATGAACAATATAAACTAAAATAGAAGGAATACTGGCCATCTTCCCTTTTTACCTACTAAAAATAATTTTTTCAAATAATACAATAAGCAGAATTTCTGATATAATTTTTATATGTCAACTTTTCAATTGATTTGATCATAAATAATTTGTTGATACAGAAACACAATCTAAACTTCCAGAAATAATACCACTATTCTACTTTATATACCAGCAGTTTATTTCTTTAACAAATATTTTGGTGCTCTCCCAAATATAATGCTAGACTGAATTGATTGTTGATATCAGAGGACAAATTCAATTTCTGCCATGAGAAAACATACTCTCAATATTAGTCTACTAGTGTGTCCAAGAAAAAAAAACACAGACTGGATGACTTAAGCAACAGAATTTTTTTTTTCTCACTGTTCTGGAAGCAAGAAGTCCAAGATCAAGGTGTTCTCATGATTGGTTTCTGGTGTGGTCTCTCTTCCTTGTTTTCAGAGGGCCACTTTCTTGCAATGTCCTTACATAGCCTTTCTGTGCACACCTGGAGAAAGAGAGCTCATTGGTGTTTCTCCTTCTTATAAAGACACCAATTCTACCGGATCAGGATCCTGCCCTGATGGCCTCATCTAACTTTAATTATCTCCTTAACAGCCCCATCTCCAAATACAGTCACATTGGGGCTTAGTTCTTCAATGTGTTAATCTGGGGGGATACAAGCCTAACACTGTCTAACCACAGAATCAGAAAAATAAAAGATCAATTATAACTTACTTATTACCAGGGGACAGCAGGTTCATGTTTTTAGTTGAATCGTATCCTATATGAATTAACATAAAAATATTTCTGAAAGAAAAAAAACATTATGTTGATACTCTAACTCGAAGATCCTGGACTGAGAATCAGGATGTTTGGGTTCTAATCTTCCTTCTACAGTGAAATTGTAGTTTAGTCAAATCAATTTCTCAAGTCATTCTGCCTCTGTGACTGAATCAAATGAAGCCTAATGATGCTTACAAAGTTGTTTTAAGACATAAAAGAGCTCTACAAGGATAAGGCACTGTCATTTTCATCACTGGCTTCCAGCTAAAAGCTGAGCCTGATATATTTTTACCGTTTCAGGGGAGGCAATCTTCATCTCTAGTTCAAGTATGTAGCATAACATCAAAGAATATTGATGTTAAAATGTAGCCTTCATGATCAACATATTGATTAGGATTAGACATGATCTTGAATATGTTAAAAAAAACTTTAAGCAGTTTCTTTTGCCCATGGCACCTCTGGCATGTCTCCCTTTCTTTTCTCTCTTCTTTCTATAATAAACTTTTTTTGAAAAACTTTAAAAAAAAGAAAAAAAAAAAACTTCAACCCACAAACTCCTGCCACCCATCAAAAGACCCAGTCAAAAAATCTTTAATAGAAGACTGAATTCTCCTTTTCTTGAAATTCTGTGGTGTGTGTTACCTTATTCCAATTACAAAATGTTTGAACATGAAACTGTGAAGTGATTTCCATTCATCCTTTAATTTCAAACAGCCAGAGTATATTTCTTTATAACTAATGGAGAAGCATGACTTTAATGAAGTCAGCATTACTTGGTAAAAAGGGGAAAAAAAAGATTTTTCCTTTAGCAACCTAATACTAGCCAAATTAAAACTCTTATGCATAGTTACAGGACATCTTTAATGTAAAGGAGGTCAAGGGCATGCAGCAAATAAATTCAAGATTCTTTATCCGTGCGGATAAAGAACTGAAATTATTATTCTTTTCTACTGAACTGAAATTATTAGAATACTTTTCATCTTGAGTGTTATCTGTTTTATAGTTTCCAAGAACAGGAATCTTTAAAATCTATAGCTTTAGATATATAGATAATAACAGTATATTCAATAGAGTTTTTTTTTCCCATGGGGCATAGCCTATATAAATTGTTTTATACACAGAAAACTATAATAAAGAAACTACATCCATTCTCTGGGGATAGAGAATAAAAGCACACAGGGTCAAATGTGCAAGTTTATGTGTAAATAGCATGAATGAGGTACATATCTTACCTTTATGTACTTCCTTCTATGAGAAAATAACAAACTTCCTGCAAATCTCTCATCATGACAAGGATTAAAACTTGCACATAAAGCAGACGGGAATCTGAAATTGTTAGCATTCTCTGATCCCCAATCTGTTTGCTCTACTGCATGAAAGATTCCAGATTTACCATGAGTTAAATAAAACTGATGCAGGACTTCCATCAGTTGATTCCATATTTTGGCTATTGTGAATAATGCTTCAATAAACGTGGCTATGGTGATGTCTCTTTGTTATACTAATTTTCCTTCTTTTGAATATGTACCCAGCAATGGGATTGCTGGATCATAAGACAGTTCTATTCTTAGATTCTTGAGAAACTTTCATACTTCATACTTCTTTTCCGTAACGGCTGAACTACCTTACATTCCCAGCAGCAGTCTATAAGCATTCCCATTTCCCTGCATCCTCACCAGCATTTTTTCTATACAAATTTATTTTTTATGTGATAAGAATAACATCATAATTGACAATTTAATTATGATGCTATATTCCTTTTCTAATCAGTCTGGAGACAACTTAAAGTCTCCAGTGGCTTTAAGGAGATTTTCTTGAAAACAATTAATTGTTGTGTTGACCCATCCTGCCCATTTTGAGATAAAGTTTATCTGACACTGTGTGACCCTGGGCTTGCCAATGCATTCCCAGAATGAAAAAACACCAAGTGGAGCCTAGGCAAATATCATTCACTCACCTAGCATGCACCCACGCTGAGTGCTTTTCCATTCAAGAGCAATAAACAGATCTAATGATTTGCATGATAGAAAAGAACGCTCTCATTGAATTTGCAGATTGAATCAAGGTATATGGGAGGGCTGGAGATAGAAATGTAAATTTGTTAACATGCTTAAAAAAAACTAGTTAGAAATTTGAACTCAATGTTTAATAAAGATATGACTTGCACATTAGAATTTTTTAAAGTAAGGACATAATTTGGGATCTTACAGTACTATAAAAATCTCAGAAGAAAACCTAGGAAATGCTTTCCTGGATATCAGCCTAGCAAATCCTCTAAAGCAAAGACAGCAAATACTAAAATTGACAAGTGGGAACTTATCAAGTTAAAAGTTCCTGCACAGCAAAAGAAGTCATCAACAGAGTAAAGAGACAAGCCATAGAATGGGAGAAAATATTTGCAAACTATGCATTGGACAGTAGCCTAATATCCAAAATCTCTATGGAATTCAAGAGAATTGACAGGGAAAAAATATGTTAAAAAGTGGACCAAGGACATGAGCAGACACTTCTCAAAGGAAGACATACAAGTAGCCAGCAAACATAAAAAAAAAAAATGCTCAATGTCACTAATCATTAAAGAAATGCAAACCAAAACCACCATGAGATACCCTTTCACACCAATCAGAATGGCTATTATTAAAAAGTCAAAAAAGGGCAGATATTGATGAGGCCACAGAGAAAATGAAATGCTCATACACAGTTGGTGGGAATGTAATCTTGTTAAATCCCTGGTAAAAGCTGTTTGGAGATTCCTCAAAGAACTAAAAATAGATGTATCATTCAACCCAGCCATCCCACTACATAGTCTATACACAAAAGAGCATAAATTGTTCTACCAAAAAATAACTGCACACGTATGTTTATTGCAGCACTATTCACAATAGCAAAAACATAGAACCGATCCTAGTGCTCCTCAGTGTTGGACTAGATAAAGAAAATGAGGTACACATATAGGATGGAATACTGCACAACCATAGAAAAAGAACAAAATCGTGTCCTTTGGATGTAGTTAGAAGCCATTAAGTAAGCGAATTATCACAGAAACAGAACACTGAATACCGCATGTTTTCAATATAAGTGAGTCCTAAACACTAGGCACACGGGGACACAAGGATGGTAACAACAGACACTGGGATGATTAAATTTGTGTGGGAGGAAGGTGAATAAAGGCTAACAATCCACCTAACCACCTATGAGGAACCATGCTCACCACCTCATTAGAAGACCAAACCCCACCATTATGCAATAGACCTATGTAACAAACCTGAATCCAAAATAAAATAAAATCCAAATATTAAAAAATAAAATAAGGCTATATGAGACAGAATCTAAAATGCTACAAGGTAATGGGCCATGTGAAAAACTTACTGAACATGAGTTAAAATTGCACTTTTTCTGATCATGCACATGAAGATACAATGAATGAAAAGAGTGCTGTGTATGACAGCTGCAAGTTAATTTTAATATAACACCCTTTGATGGGACCCTTTATTAGTACTCTTCGTGATTAGTGACAATTTCACAGCCCAAACTTTCTTAAAGAAAAAAGGCACTGGGTGTGGTGGGGCTCACCTGTAGTCCCAGCTACCGGGAGACTGAGGCAGAGTTCTTAAACCCAGGAGTTGAAGGCTGCAGTGAGCTGTGATCACACCACTGCACTCCAGCCTGGGCAACAGCGAGACCCTACGTCTAAAAATGAAAGAAAGAGAGAGAGAGAGAGAGGTAGTTTTAAAGCATGTAATTAAGATGTCTTTGAACTGGCACTCGTTTCAGGAACAAGTGGATTCAAGGATTAGCAAGATACCAGCAGGAGCATATTTCTCACCTTTCATCTCAGCTCTGCATGAGTTTCTTGGCTTTATGCTGCATTCATGTGCAAGTCTGTTACTGGTATACCACCTTGCAATGCAGAGTTTATGAACCCAAACTTCTCTATACCCAAAGGGCTCTCATGGGACCACCTTGGTCACATGCTACACCCTAGACTAATCACCCTGTCCACGAGATGGGATATTCTGACATGACAGGCAGGCTCACCTGATGAAATAATTCCTTTAGAATTAAATGGAATGAGAGAATGAGAATTCTCAAAAGCACCATTTCTGGTACTGGACAAACAAGGAAAAAGGGAGTAGGCAAGAAAAAAACATTTCCTACTCATCTGCCTGAAGAGATCTTGATGATTCAAGGTATGTGGTCCAGAAAGATTGTATAACCTAAGATAATCACAGTCCCAAGCTCAGATATGTCTCTAATTCATTTTCCTTTCCTTATTTTACTTCTGAAATGCTAAGAAAAATACTTCCTCTTGAGTACCTGCATTGCACCAGTCACTTTGGGAATTACCTGTATTTTTTCATGTTATCCTTACACTTGACTGCTAGGACAGTGTTATGCCCATTTACTTATAAGAGAAAATCAAGGTCAGAGAGGTTAAGTGTGTGCACAAGTCCACAGAATTGGAAGCCATTGACTGGTATCTACACACAAGTTCTTCTGATGAACAACACACCATCCCCAGTTCCTGACATATTGAGCTATCACCGTTTAATGATGGTCACGGTGGCTGCTGTGGAGTATGCAAGAAAATATGAAGTACTTATCTAACTTAATGAATCTAATGAACACCAGAAGATGATCTTTAGTATAGGCTTGTTTGATGCAGATATGTAATTGACTTCCTTTTTAACAGAATGGAAGTAACTCATTATCGACTCACTTAACAAGGGATATTTTCAGAATGTGTAGTAATTTGTTCTGCACAAAGAAAACCTGTTTGGGGGGACATTTTTCTTCTGAAGGGTAATCATCAAACTATTTTTCTTGAACCACTTTTTCTCTGCGGATTATAGGATCTGAAAGGACTAAGATGAAACAGTCCTGCTACAAGTTATGATGACAGACAATGGAGCTTAATTGTGGCAGGCAGTGTTTGGTCTCTTTCCTATTTCTTCCATGAAAATGGAACCATGGAGTGATCAGCTGGGAGCCTGGTCAATGGGGTCAGCTCCTGTGTGTGTACAGGAAGGGACCTTAGATAATTGCAGAAGACAGACCATTTATCTGGAAGCTCTAGAAAATGAGAGGTAGAAAAATGGGCTCTAAATATCCATCTGGGTTTTGAAAAGTAGATATTTGAAGTTGTGGCAGGCTGCTTTGTAATTAAATTGGTCACAGAGGTCAGTTTTCATAGCAGTCCAATTCCAGATGTGATCATGGCATAATGAACCATGCCTTTATAAATGTTACATTTCCTGGGATCAAACTATCTGCTAGAATTGTCGTCCTAATTTATAGAGTTTAAATACCACATTATTTGAATAGTATTTTGCTCCACTGGTGTTTTTGTGTCATGGAAAACAGTTGGAGGGCATGGAATGAAATAATAGATCAAGGAAAACCTCCTTCCTGTTTTTATAAAAGCAACATTCGTTGTATGTGTGTCCTGCTGTCCAGCCTTGATTCACAAGGACCAATTTCTTTTTTAGCTACTAAGATAAATGCAGTGTTTACTGAATAAAGGCGATCATATTTTCCACTCTGTTATATACCAATCATGAAGGGTCAGAATGCTCTTGTTCGCTAGAAACATAATCCATTATATGTAGAGGTATCTTACTCTTTTGTGATTTGAACCTAGTCTTTAATTTATTTCTATTTTGAACTGAATTTAAAAGCTGATTACCCATCAGAGAAAGAGACTGGCATAATCAAGTAAGACAAGGGCAAACTCCTTGGAGTCTTTCTTGGGTAACTTTTCTAATAGACTGAAACTAATTCTGAGACTCTACCAGTCACTAGGAACAGTGTCTAATTCCAGTACAGCTGAATTAGTTTGTGTGAAATACTCTCTTTCTGAGGCCCCAGACAGTTAGAATTTATCTCGATTCTGAAGCAACTGCTAATACCCTGAATAATTATGGAGGCATTTCCCTGTACTAAAAATTATATGCAGACTGAATCACCACAATTCGATTATGGTAAATGCAATTTTAAAAATTATGTAAATGCACTATGAGGGTAATTAGAACCAGAAGTGCTGATGAGTTAATCACCATGTCGATGTGCTTATGACACTAAAATAAAAGAAACTTAAGGAAAAAACTTAGATTATTTTAAAGAGAACATAAACTGAAAATCATTAGAAATAATTCAGTAATGGGGGCTGAAGAAGCCTCTCCTTTATATTCATTCAGGACTTTGAAGGGAGATGAAAGTTGTTAAATTCTCTGGATAGAATTTAGGGACTTGACAACCTGAAGGCTGTGTGACAAAAAGAAGCACAAATTTGGTCTGAACTAAGGGATGAATTAGGAGTCAAAAGAGAAATGGCTTCACTGCTCAATAATTAGGTCTTCGAGGAAAACCCAAAGTCTAAAGTAATACAGTAGACTTTTAAATGTTAAATAAGAAAATTTTTAAAAGGACATAAAACATCAGTGTGAACTCAGATATCTTCCCCTTCACTCTTTAAGCACGTGTATTTCCATCTGTATCCACTGTCTAGAAGCATTGACAATCCAGTGGCCATGAGTGCCACTGCAGCCCACAATCTGGGCTCTAAGTACAATACTGAGGCTAAGGATTTCACCTCAAAGGGACCTAGAAGCCAATTTAAAGAGACTCCTGCAGATAAAGGAAGAGACAAATTGAACATCACAAAGAATGATGGCCAAGCACAGTGACTCATACCTGTAATCCAAGCACTTTGGGAGGTGTTGGCAAGAGGATTTCCTGAACCCAGGGGTTTGAGACCAATCTGAGCCACATGACAAGACCTCGTCTCTGCAATAAATCAAAAAATTGACTGGGCATGGTGGCACGTGCCTGTAGTTCCAGCAACTTGGAAGGCTGAGGCATAAGGATCGCCTGAGCCCAGCAAGTAGAGGCTATGATGGCCATGATTGTGCCACTGCACTCCAGCCTGGGCAACAGAGTGAGACTCCAACTCAAAAAAAAAGAAGAAGAAGAATGGATGCAATTAATTTAAACAGATTACACACACACACACACACACACACACACACACACACACACACCCCTCCAAGATTCCATAACAATACTTTAAAAGGAAATAAAAAGAAAAAAATGGAGAAGCCAAAAAAAAAAAAAAAATGTACTGGACTCTATTGGAAGTTGCTAAGACACCAATCCATCATTTTAAAATTGATAGTTGAAGGGGAGAATAAGCACGTATTTTGTCCTTCGGATAGGAATTGTACTGCAGACTAACCAAAAGACCTTAGGATATGAGTGGAATTTTCTAAACAAAAGAGATAGTAGAAATAGAAAAGGATTTTGCAAATCCTAGAGAAATAATTGATTTAGGTAATCAACAAATGATAAAGCATTAGTGAAAATTTCATGGGAAATTTGTGGGGTTGGATCAGGCTGAACCACTTAACAGACTGATATAACTCAGCATCATTAAAGTAAATCACTCAGTCATGATGTTGTTCCTGCTGTTATACGATATAATGTACATAGTGCCACTTCTAAAGTGTTCTTGGAGGAAAACATAAATACAATTAAACCTTTTTTATTTTTTTTGAGCCACCGCAGTCTCGACCTGCTGGGCTCCGGCAATCCTTCCGCCTCAGCCTTCCAAGTAGCCAGAACTACAGGCACGCGCTACTATGCCCGGCTAATTTTTTTTTTAATCTTATTGTAGAGGTGAGGCCACACCAAGTTGCCCAGGCAAGTCTCGAGCACGCAGCCTCAGGCAATCCACTCACCTCAGCCTCCCAAAGACGCGGGATTACAGGCTGAGCCACCGAGCCTGGCTGGAATTTTTTTTTTAAAAGGTAACAGTGAGGTGCTGTTATGTAGGAGAAACAAATGACATGTAACAACCATATACAATGTGTGAAATTTTTTAATCCTGATTCAGCAAACTATAAAGAATTTTTTTAGACAAGAAGAAGAATCTGGGTATGGAGTGGGTATTAGCTAATAATAAGTAATTGTTCTTACTAACTTTAGTAGAAGCAGTATTGCATTGTCTTGAATAATTTTTTTTAAAAATCATACTGAAGTATTTATGGGTAAATGAATTAGTATTTGAAGGTTAATTGAAAGTATCTCAGTCAAAATAAAAGGGGGTGTGGGACAAGGAAACTAGATGGGAATAAATAAAACAAAACTGGCAAAATAATGATTGTTGAGGCTTAGTGATAGATCCATGTCAGCTATATTTTCTACTTTTTTGCATGCTTAGAAATTTTCATGATAAAAAGTTAAAAATAAAATCAAAATATTGTTTGGGCATGCACACACAAAGATTAACAATAGAAGGTAATAAATTAACATTCATGTATGAGTGCTTCCCAGAATCTTTACATAAAATAGAAGTTTGTAAACTCTAAATAGATCCCCACATATATAGTAAATGGAATTTTTGGGGGGAAGAGGGGTTGGAATCTCACGCCATCGCCCAGGCTGGTGTGCAGTGGCACACTCACAGCCACCCCAGCGTCGACCTGCTGGGCTCAGGCGATCCTTCTGCCTCA